>NC_060178.1:12392982-12497982 GCF_021184085.1 Oncorhynchus gorbuscha | reverse complement strand
CAGACAGAGAGACTGAACCAGAGAGTGATAAACAGACAGAGAGACTAGAACCAGAGAGTGATAAACAGACAGAGAGACTAGAACCAGAGAGTGATAAACAGACAGAGAGACTAGAACCAGAGAGTGATAAACAGACAGAGAGACTAGAACCAGAGAGTGAAAACAGACAGAGAGACTAGAACCAGAGAGTGATAAACAGACAGAGAGACTAGAACCAGAGAGTGATAAACAGACAGAGAGACTAGAACCAGAGAGTGATAAACAGACAGAGAGACTGATAAACAGGAACCTGAACCAGAGAGTGATAAACAGACAGAGAGACTAGAACCAGAGAGTGATAAACAGACAGAGAGACTAGAACCAGAGAGTGATAAACAGACAGAGAGACTAGAACCAGAGAGTGATAAACAGACAGAGAGACTGGAACCAGAGAGTGATAAACAGACAGAGAGACTGAACCAGAGAGTGATAAACAGGCAGAGAGACTGGAACCAGAGAGTGATAAACAGACAGAGAGACTAGAACCAGAGAGTGATAAACAGACAGAGAGACTAGAACCAGAGAGTGATAAACAGACAGAGAGACTGGAACCAGAGAGTGATAAACAGACAGAGAGACTGGAACCAGAGAGTGATAAACAGACAGATAGACTGGAACAGAGAGTGATAAACAGACAGAGAGACTAGAACCAGAGAGTGATAAACAGACAGAGAGACTAGAACCAGAGAGTGATAAACAGACAGAGAGACTGGAACCAGAGAGTGATAAACAGACAGAGAGACTGGAACCAGAGAGTGATAAACAGACAGAGAGACTAGAACCAGAGAGTGATAAACAGACAGAGAGACTGGAACCAGAGAGTGATAAACAGACAGAGAGACTGGAACCAGAGAGTGATAAACAGACAGAGAGACTAGAACCAGAGAGTGATAAACAGACAGAGAGACTGGAACCAGAGAGTGATAAACAGACAGAGAGACTAGAACCAGAGAGTGATAAACAGACAGAGAGACTAGAACCAGAGAGTGATAAACAGACAGAGAGACTAGAACCAGAGAGTGATAAACAGACAGAGAGACTAGAACCAGAGAGTGATAAACAGGCAGAGAGACAGAACCAGAGACTAGAACCAGAGAGTGATAAACAGACAGAGAGACTAGAACCAGAGAGTGATAAACAGGCAGAGAGACTAGAACCAGAGAGTGATAAACAGACAGAGACTAGAACCAGAGAGTGATAAACAGACAGAGAGACTAGAACTAGAACCAGAGAGACTAGTGATAAACAGAACAGAGAGAGAGACTAGAACCAGAGAGTGATAAACAGACAGAGAGACTAAACAGAGAGAGACTAGAACCAGAGAGTGATAAACAGATGATAAACAGACAGAGAGACTAGAACCAGAGAGTGATAAACAGACAGAGAGACTAGAACCAGAGAGTGATAAACAGACAGATAAACAGACAGAGAGACTAGAACCAGAGAGTGATAAACAGACAGAGAGACTAGAACCAGAGAGTGATAAACAGACAGAGAGACTAGAACCAGAGAGTGATAAACAGACAGAGAGACTAGAACCAGAGAGTGATAAACAGACAGAGAGACTAGAACTGATAAACAGACAGAGAGACTAGAACCAGAGAGTGATAAACAGACAGAGAGACTAGAACCAGAGAGTGATAAACAGACAGAGAGACTAGAACCAGAGAGTGATAAACAGACAGAGAGACTAGAACCAGAGAGTGATAAACAGACAGAGAGACTAGAACCAGAGAGTGATAAACAGACAGAGAGACTAGAACCAGAGAGTGATAAACAGACAGAGAGACTAGAACCATAAACAGAGAGAGACTGAACCAGAGAGTGATAAACAGACAGAGAGACTAGAACCAGAGAGTGATAAACAGACAGAGAGACTAGAACCAGAGAGTGATAAACAGACAGAGAGACTAGAACCAGAGAGTGATAAACAGACAGAGAGACTAGAACCAGAGAGTGATAAACAGACAGAGAGACTGGAACCAGAGAGTGATAAACAGACAGAGAGACTAGAACCAGAGAGTGATAAACAGACAGACAGGGCAGAGAGACTAGAACCAGAGAGTGATAAACACAGAGAGACTGGAACCAGAGAGTGATAAACAGACAGAGACTGGAACCAGAGAGTGATAAACAGACAGAGAGACTGGAACAGACAGAGAGTGATAAAACAGACAGAGAGACTGGAACCAGAGAGTGATAAACAGACAGAGAGACTAGAACAGAGAGTGATAAACAGACAGAGAGACTGGAACCAGAGAGTGATAAACAGACAGAGAGACTGGAACCAGAGAGTGATAAACAGACAGAGAGACTGGAACCAGAGAGTGATAAACAGACAGAGAGACTGGAACCAGAGAGTGATAAACAGACAGAGAGACTGGAACTGATAAACAGACAGAGAGACTGGAACCAGAGAGTGATAAACAGACAGAGAGACTAGAACCAGAGAGTGATAAACAGACAGAGAGACTAGAACCAGAGAGTGATAAACAGGCAGAGAGACTGGAACCAGAGAGTGATAAACAGACAGAGAGACTAGAACCAGAGAGTGATAAACAGACAGAGAGACTAGAACCAGAGAGTGATAAACAGACAGAGAGACTAGAACCAGAGAGTGATAAACAGGAGAGACTAGAACCAGAGACTAGAACCAGAGAGTAAACAGATAAACAGAGAGTGATAAACAGGCAGAGAGACTAGAACCAGAGAGTGATAAACAGGCAGAGAGACTAGAACCAGAGAGTGATAAACAGACAGAGAGACTAGAACCAGAGAGTGATAAACAGACAGAGAGACTAGAACCAGAGAGTGATAAACAGGCAGAGAGACTAGAACCAGAGAGTGATAAACAGGCAGAGAGACTAGAACCAGAGAGTGATAAACAGACAGAGAGACTAGAACCAGAGAGTGAAACAGACAGAGAGACTAAAACAGGCAGAGAGACTAGAACCAGAGAGTGATAAACAGACTAGAACCAGAGAGTGATAAACAGACAGAGAGACTAGAACCAGAGAGTGATAAACAGACAGAGAGACTGGAACCAGAGAGTGATAAACAGACAGAGAGACTAGAACCAGAGAGTGATAAACAGAGAGAGTGATAAACAGACAGAGAGACTAGAACCAGAGAGTGAACCAGAGAGTAAACAGACAGAGAGACTGGAACCAGAGAGTGATAAACAGACAGAGAGACTAGAACCAGAGAGTGATAAACAGACAGAGAGACTAACCAGAACAGAGACTGGAACCAGAGAGTGATAAACAGACAGAGAGACTGGAACCAGAGAGTGATAAACAGAACCAGAGAGTGATAAACAGACAGACAGAGAGACTGGAACCAGAGAGTGATAAACAGACAGAGAGACTAGAACCAGAGAGTGATAAACAGACAGAGAGACTGGAACCAGAGAGTGATAAACAGACAGAGAGACTGGAACCAGAGAGTGATAAACAGACAGAGAGACTGGAACCAGAGAGTGATAAACAGACAGAACCAGAGACTAGAACCAGAGAGTGATAAACAGACAGAGAGACTAGAACCAGAACCAGAGAGTGATAAACAGACAGAGAGACTAGAACCAGAGAGTGATAAACAGACAGAGACTAGACTGGAACCAGAGAGTGATAAACAGATAAAGAGAGTGATAAACAGACAGAGAGACTAGAACCAGAGAGTGATAAACAGACAGAGAGACTAGAACCAGAGAGTGATAAACAGACAGAGAGAGAGACTAGAACCAGAGAGTGATAAACAGACAGAGAGACTGGAACCAGAGAGTGATAAACAGACAGAGAGACTAGAACCAGAACAGACAGAGAGACAGAGAGTGATAAACAGACAGAGAGACTAGAACCAGAGAGTGATAAACAGACAGAGAGACTGAACCAGAGAGAGAGTGATAAACAGACAGACTAGAACCAGAGAGTGATAAACAGACAGAGAGACTAACCAGAACCAGAGAGACTGAACCAGAGAGTGATAAACAGACAGAGAGACTGGAACCAGAGAGTGATAAACAGACAGAGAGACTAGAACCAGAGAGTGATAAACAGACAGAGAGACTGGAACCAGAGAGTGATAAACAGACAGAGAGACTAACCAGAACCAGAGAGAACCAGAGAGTGATAAACAGACAGAGAGACTAGAACCAGAGAGTGATAAACAGACAGAGAGACTAGAACCAGAGAGTGATAAACAGACAGAGAGACTAGAACCAGAGAGTGATAAACAGACAGAGAGACTGGAACCAGAGAGTGATAAACAGACAGAGAGACTGGAACCAGAGAGTGATAAACAGACAGAGAGACTAGAACCAGAGAGTGATAAACAGGCAGAGAGACTAGAACCAGAGAGTGATAAACAGACAGAGAGACTGGAACCAGAGAGTGATAAACAGACAGAGAGACTAGAACCAGAGAGTGATAAACAGACAGAGAGACTAGAACCAGAGAGTGATAAACAGACAGAGAGACTGGAACCAGAGAGTGATAAACAGACAGAGAGACTAGAACCAGAGAGTGATAAACAGACAGAGAGACTAGAACCGGGACTAGAGTGAGCAAACAAGTATCTGGAGGGGAGGGGGGCAGGTTTACTCTTGGTGTGGTAAACTCCCTCATCACAGCCTGGGCTATGCATTTTTTATTGTCTCTCTCCTCCTGATAGGTGTTAACTATACTCCATGTCTCTCCTCCTGATAGGTGATAACTATACTCCATGTCTCTTCTCCTGATACCCCATGCAGTTCATTGTATGTTTTGTTGTCTCTCTCCTCCTGATAGGTGTTAACTATACTCCATGTCTCTCTCCTCCTGATAGGTGATAACTATACTCCATGTCTCTCCTCCTGATAGGTGATAACTATACTCCATGTCTCTCTCCTCCTGATAGGTGTTAACTATACTCCATGTCTCTCTCCTCCTGATAGGTGATAACTATACTCCATGTCTCTCTCCTCCTGATAGGTGTTAACTATACTCCATGTCTCTCCTCCTGATAGGTGATAACTATACTCCATGTCTCTCTCCTCCTGATAGGTGATAACTATACTCCATGTCTCTCTCCTCCTGATAGGTGATAACTATACTCCATGTCTCTCCTCCTGATAGGTGATAACTATACTCCATGTCTCTCCTCCTGATAGGTGATAACTACCCCATGCAGTTCATTGTATGTTTTGTTGTCTCTCCTGATATGTGATAACTACCCCATGCAGTTCATTGTATGTTTTGTTGTCTCTCCTGATAGGTGATAACTACCCCATGCAGTTCATTGTATGTTTTGTTGTCTCTCCTGATATGTGATAACTACCCCATGCTGTTCATTGTATGTTTTGTTGTCTCTCCTGATATGTGATAACTACCCCATGCAGTTCATTGTATGTTTTGTTGTCTCTCCTGATAGGTGATAACTACCCCATGCAGTTCATTGTATGTTTTGTTGTCTCTCCTGATAGGTGATAACTACCCCATGCAGTTCATTGTATGTTTTGTTGTCTCTCCTGATAGGTGATAACTACCCCATGCAGTTCATTGTATGTTTTGTTGTCTCTCCTGATAGGTGATAACTACCCCATGCAGTTCATTGTATGTTTTGTTGTCTCTCCTGATAGGTGATAACTACCCCATGCAGTTCATTGTATGTTTTGTTGTCTCTCCTGATAGGTGATAACTACCCCATGCAGTTCATTGTATGTTTTGTTGTCTCTCCTGATAGGTGATAACTACCCCATGCAGTTCATTGTATGTTTTGTTGTCTCTCTCCTGATAGGTGATAACTACCCCATGCAGTTCATTGTATGTTTTGTTGTCTCTCTCCTGATAGGTGATAACTACCCCATGCAGTTCATTGTATGTTTTGTTGTCTCTCCTGATAGGTGATAACTACCCCATGCAGTTCATTGTATGTTTTGTTGTCTCTCCTGATAGGTGATAACTACCCCATGCAGTTCATTGTATGTTTTGTTGTCTCTCCTGATAGGTGATAACTACCCCATGCAGTTCATTCCATCCACAATGGCAGCTGCAGCCGCGTCAGGACTGAGCCCGCTACAACTACAGGTAGGCCCATGTGCTTCTTCAGGGAAACATTTCACTTAGCTACACATCTAGGATCAGCTTCCCTACCCCAATCCTTACCTAAACCATTAGAATTGGAAATGCAAAACTGACCCAAGATCAGCGTCTAAAGGCCACTTCACCCTACATCGCCATGTGCTGCTCCACAAAGATAAGGTACTGACATGCTAACAGGCATTTACAGTACCAGATTTAGGCCTACTAAGTATCTGCACCAAATTTGGAACCAGTTTTGTTTTTTGTTTTTCCAGAGGAAATTTCATCTTGAGGGTAGATCCCAATAAGACAAAACGTATTATCAGAAACATGCTAGTCCACTAAGTCCTGCATGAGAGTTGTTAAACAGCCTAACCACAAAATACTAGCCCGGCATTAGCAACAACGCTAACTAACCAAGCCCCCTATAGACTCCCATGTTTACCAAGCCTATAGACTCTATACCCTAGATATTGAACCTGTCAGGACCCGGTACGAACCCGGGTCTCCGGAGTGAGAAACAGGATCATCCCACCAGGATCAACAAGAGTTCTCAGAGTACTAGGGCTGGGTGCTAACATACAAACACAGAGCAAAGAACAGAGGAAAACAAAGGGTTTAAATACAATCAGGGGAAACGAGGCACAGGTGCAAATAATAATGGGGATCAAGGGAAAACAAAAGGTCAAAAGGCACAATGGGGGCATCTAGTGACCAAAAACCGGAACAACCCTGGCCAAATCCTGACAGAACCCACCACTTCCCTTATCTGAAATATGTTGACTGAGTCAAACAAAGGCCAATATGATAAATCTCTTTGGTATTACAACCCACTAGCACAACACCTGGCCTAGGTAATGTATCATATTTTTATTGGTGCTTGACACCTATGGTTAGCGAATGGCACCTATAGATAATAGTTATCATTGAACATGACTTAAAAAAAAGAAGAAAAAAAATGCATCTACCCCAAAGGGCGTACCCCAATTTTACAACATTGTCGTCCACCCCTCCTCTACAGCATATTGGAAAATAACAGAAAGTCTCAAATTGCTATATTCGTAGGTAAACTATCACTTTCCGGCATCAATCATTATTTCTGGTATCGTTGCAGTCAGCTGTTAAACATAACAGCTTTGCCTCAGGTTATTCAGGCTGTAATATGGCTTCCCCTAGCAAAGCTCTCATTAAATGTTATTGACCTAACAAAGCACTGTGGAGTTGGGAAACGGAACCTGCTGTTCAGTCAGACAGAATATCTCCACGTGTGCCTTTGAAATGATCAAAGCATCTGTACCTCACAGTGGTGTTGTGTGTGTGCATGTTCATTTGTGAGGTAGAACGAAGAGGATGAATGCATCGTGACATGTGTAATCATTCATATTTAAACATCTCAGAGATGCAGAGAAGGAAAACCTGAATGAAAGAGGAAGATGCTCATTATACCGCTTGTTTAGAACAAAAACAAAGTGAAGGGGAGTGGTTGAGATTTGTAGACAGATAGGGTAAGCGTCATTGAAGGAAAGAGAAGGTTAGGAAAGCTGGAAAAATGATACAAAATCATTTTCTTAGTTTGTAATGACAAAAATGACATAAGAGTTCAGTAGAATGACATCTAACCTCATCTAAAGATTAAGCGTATAGTGCTAATGTATGTGGAGACCATATGGGTTATAGTGCTACAGTACACAGTCTTCAGTTTGTCTTGACAAAAATAACGCAATCATATAGAAAAGTAGTGGCATGATATATGTCTACGTCTCAATGAGCATCATGGTATCCTGGCCTTATGCAGTATTATTCATCATCTCGTCTGTGTGTGGCCATTGGGTATACGCTGTAGAGCTTTAGAAGTTCTCCCTCTCTCAGGTCAGGCTCTGCTTCATATGTACTGTAGACGAGTCAGAGTGAGACACACGGTGAGACACACGGTGAGACACCCCACAAATGCTTCAGATGTGAGATGATTTTTACACAAGATGAAGATAAGGTGGCACTGGAAAATGGACAGGCATTTGTCTGCCCTAAATGCACCACCATCAAGCATCTTAGGGAAGAGATCCTCCGTCTGTTAGCTCGAATGCGAGAAAAGGAAAACCTGCTTTCTAAGTACACCGACCCTGCTGTAACCCAGGCAAACCCAATCTCAACAGCAAAGTTGTTGATGAGTAGGGCGGCATTCATCTGTCCCAATCCAACAGACAGATGTTAAGCTCTGCTCCGCGGCCCCATGAGAGACTGGACACTCGCAAGGCGTAGGAAGTCGGGGAGGCAGTTTGGCCTCCCATCTATCCGAGAAGATCTGACCCAGCTATCAAACAGCTTTGCCCCGCTTGAGATGGACCTACCAGCCCCAGGAGTCAGCACGGATCCTGGGTGTATACCAACACCCGCGGCCACCCTCCCTCACGGCCACCACAGTTCAGCAGGTCGTTTCCCTATCAGATTCCATCACTACCATCATCATTGTGGGTAGCTCGAGATCTTGGCCTGCCTATGGTCTGTGGAACAACTAAGGTCCACTGTCACCCAGGAGCCCATGTCCATGACGTCAACTCTCTGTTGCCCACAGTTCTAGCCAACTACTCCAATATGGACACCATCGTCACTCACTTAGATTTTAACGACCTTTGTTTTTAGGAGATCTGAGGGAGGACTACAACATTTTTTAACAGACCCTCGCAAGCACAAGGAAGATAGTAATTATCTCGGGCCTCTCCCATGCTACCGAAGGGGTTTGGAATGTTTCAGTCGACTCTTTGCCCTAAATGAAATACCTGAAGAAACTTTGCAACGACAGAAATGTCTCTTTGAAATGCTGTGGGAGCAACCAGCACTTTTTAAAAGAGACGGGATTCATCCTAAATGCAGGGGTTCCAGGATTTTTTCCAGCAACATCAAACTGTTTTAGAGACTGACAGACAGGATCTGGTAGTGCATCAGTCCCAGCAACATCAAACTGTTTTAGAGACTGACAGACAGGATCTGGTAGTGCATCAGTCCAAGCAACATCAAACTGTTTTAGAGACTGACAGACAGGATCCGGTAGTGCATCAGTCCCAGCAACATCAAACTGTTTTAGAGACTGACAGACAGGATCTGGTAGTGCATCAGTCCTAGCAACATCAAACTGTTTTAGAGACTGACAGACAGGATCTGGTAGTGCTTCAGTCCCAGCAACATCAAACTGTTTTAGAGACTGACAGACAGGATCCGGTAGTGCTTCAGTCCCAGCAACATCAAACTGTTTTAGAGACTGACAGACAGGATGTGGTAGTGCATCAGTCCCAGCAACATCAAACTGTTTTAGAGACTGACAGACAGGATGTGGTAGTGCATCAGTCCCAGCAACATCAAACTGTTTTAGAGACTGACAGACAGGATCTGGTAGTGCATCAGTCCCAGCAACATCAAACTGTTTTAGAGACTGACAGACAGGATCCGGTAGTGCTTCAGTCCCAGCAAAATCAAACTGTTTTAGAGACTGACAGACAGGATCTGGTAGTGCTTCAGTCCCAGCAACATCAAACTGTTTTAGAGACTGACAGACAGGATCTGGTAGTGCTTCAGTCCCAGCAACATCAAACTGTTTTAGAGACTGACAGACAGGATCTGGTAGTGCTTCAGTCCCAGCAACATCAAACTGTTTTAGAGACTGACAGACAGGATCTGGTAGTGCTTCAGTCCCAGCAACATCAAACTGTTTTAGAGACTGACAGACTGTCTGGATACAGCTTTAAAGCAGATATCTGCAGCATTAGTAAAGATGTGGTCAATACATGTTGATGATTTCATTGCTGTGCTGTTTGTAACTACCCTGGTAGGTTGACTGAACCAGGTTGCAGGCACTGGTTACAGTTGTAATTTTTTTATTGAGTGGGCAGCTTGATGAAACCAGTCACTACTTAAATCCCCCAGAAAATATACCTCTGTTGATATCTCACATACATTATCAAGCATTTCACACGTGATCCAGATATCGACTGTTAGCACTTGTGGTCTATAGCTGCTTCCCACCAGAATGGGCTTTAGGTGAGGCAGATGTAGCCATATTACTTCAACAGTATTTAACATGAGATCCTGTCTAAGCTTTACGGGAATGTGGTTCTGAATATCAACAGCAACAGCAACAAGACATGCTCATGTTATTTATGTCAGTGCAGGGTGAGCTACACACCTTGAACTTCCTATTAGGGCACACGACTCAGTGCTAACAGTATAACTCTGGTTCACAGGCACATGATTACTGCACATAATAGCTGTAGGATCAGCAGTCTTTCAAGGCAGTTAGAGGAACATAAATTAGGTTACTTACATTGTGTCTTCCAACGCACCTGGGATAATGTACATTTGCTGAAGCATTATGACAACTCATCACAATGGTAGATATTAACTGAGCTGGGCTTGGGTCATTGATAAGTCATTGTCTCAACGTACCTTTATAATGCTGTGAAAGGATCCAGGAACCCAAATGTTTTGGGTGGATCCCATCCTCCTTTTAAAATGATTGTTGTTTCCAGAAGGTATCAAAATGGTCATTAAATGTTCCACCCACAGAGCTGCAATAGTCACAAAGCCAGTTATGGAGGGATACAAGTCTGCTGAAACGTTCAAGGTCACGATTTAGGGAGGGCACGGGGGCCAGATATTATGGGACGTTTGTTGGTGTAGAGACCCAATCAGCTCTTTAAAATCCATCTTCAGCTGTTCTGAGCTGCCCTTCATAATGTTATTGAATCACACATGAACTATGATAGACTCAATTTCGTGATGCCGGTTTAAAATGTTTGGGAGCAGCTTATTGATGTCCTGATGCAGGTTTATAATGTTTGGGAGCAGCTTATTGATGTCCTGATGCAGGTTTATAATGTTTGGGAGCATCTTATTGATGTCCTGATGCAGGTTTATAATGTTTGGGAGCAGATTATTGATGTCCTGATGCAGGTTTATAATGTTTGGGAGCAGCTTATTGATGTCCTGATGCAGGTTTATAATGTTTGGGAGCAGCTTATTGATGTCTTGATGCAGGTTTATAATGTTTGGGAGCAGCTTATTGATGTCCTTATGCAGGTTTATAATGTTTGGGAGCATCTTATTGATGTCCTGATGCAGGTTTATAATGTTTGGGAGCAGATTATTGATGTCCTGATGCAGGTTTATAATGTTTGGGAGCAGCTTATTGATGTCCTGATGCAGGTTTATAATGTTTGGGAGCAGCTTAGTGATGTCCTTAGTGATGTCCTGTAATCGTGCTCCTGGATAGCACAAGGTTTTTGCTCCAGGGACAACGGCCGAAGAATGGAATGGACAAATTTGCCCATTCCTAACCCTCACAAAATTTGTGGAACATTTCACGGGCCCACGAGAAACAGGATAGTGTACGCCTACAGCTCCCGACAATAGGTCCAGACCTCCCACAGCAGGCAGAGGCCAATCAGAGCCAGAGAGAGGGAAAGGAGCCGAGCTCGACGACAAAGCCGCTGTTGGAGTCAGTGTAGTTGGAGTCAGTGTAGTTGGAGTCAGTGTAGTTGGAGTCAGTGTAGTTGGAGTCAGTGTAGTTGGAGTCAGTGTAGTTGGAGTCAGCACAGCTGTGCTTAGACAAAGGCAGTCCCATCCGGCACCAAGGTGGCGACGCTGTTAGAGAGATAGAAATGGAGAGGAGAGCGTAATGGAGAGTAGAGCTATTGAGCGATAGTAACGGAGAGGATAGAGAGATAGTAATAGGAGAGTGATAGTAATGGAGAGGATAGAGAGATAGTAATAGGAGAGCGATAGTAATGGAGAGGATAGAGAGATAGTAATAGGAGAGCGATAGGAAGGGAGAGGATAGAGAGATAGTAATAGGAGAGCGATAGGAAGGGAGTGGAGAGAGAGTACAGAGATTGAGAGATATTAGTGGAGAGGAGAGAGATCGAGAGATAATGGAGAGGAGAGGAGAGAGTCGGCGATAGTAGAGAGAGAGAGAGACAGTAATGGAGAGCCGATAGATTAAAAGGGAATGGAGAGAGAGTAATTGAGAGTAGTGAGATTGAGAGATAGTAATGGAGAGGAGAGAGGTAGTAATGGAGAGGAGAGAGATTGGGGCGGCAGGATAGCCTAGTGGTTAGAGCGTTGGACTAGCAACCGAAAGGTTGCAAGTTCGAATCCCCGAGCTGATAAGGTACAAATTTGTCGTTCTGCCCCTGAACAGGCAGTTAACCCACTGTTCATAGGCCGTCATTGAAAATAAGAATTTGTTCTTAACTGACTTGCCTAGTAAAATAAAGGTAAAATTAAAATGATTGACATATACTAATGGAGAGAAGAGAATTGAGAGATAGTAATGGAGAGAGATAGATAGTGAGGGAGATGAAGAGATAGTAATGGAGAGAAGACAGATTGTGATGGAGAGAGTAATGGACAGGATAGTAATGGAGAGGAGAGGGATGGTAATGGAGAGAGGAGAATGTATCTGGTTAGGAGGGTGAGAAGGAGGGGAATACCAAATCCATTCCAATCCTGTAAAATGATGCATCTATTTATAACACTCTAAAGATGGAAGACAGGATAGCTTGATCTCCAAGTCTCTTGCATTCTACACCTTCAATTTGTTTTACCTCAACAATATGTTGCACTTACAGTATAGTCATAGGAGGGAAACTAGAATACAATATATTGACTAAGTGTATTGGTTCATTCATGACCAGCACAACAAGCGGCAGAATGTTTTAGGAGCCAGGGGCTGTGTTTCAATGGCACCGGCTCACATCAAAACTAGTGCACTATAAAGAGAATAGAATGCCATTTGGGACTTCATCGGTCAATTGTTTCCAGTCCTTATGGCCGGTGCCTGGCATCTGCAGTTCAGTTCAATTGAAGAATTACCCCCTTTGTGTCCCATTAATGAGAGTGCAATACAGTTACTTAGCAGACATTCTTGTTGTCATCACAAGACGTCGTTTACTCTTTTCCTCTCCGGCTCAATGAGCTATTTCTGTTTCATAGCTCTAAAGGTGAGGTATTGACGCAACACTGATATACGGAGAATCAAGGGTTTTCCACCACTTTGCTAAATATAGGGGTTTGCAAATTTGTTTTGCCCTGTGTGATTTCATTCATTGCATGACATTTGTGAGACTTCTGAGTTTAATAGGAGAATCAAATCAAAATGTTTTGGGGCAGACATTAAGGAGTAGACATCTGACCCATTGAAGAGATTAGAGCATAGGCACAACTTGAGGACTAGTGATGGACGTGTTCTCAATGAGACTCAGCTGTGAATCTATTAGAGGGCATTCCTATGCGATGTACATTTGAAGTCGGACGTTAACATACACTTAGGTTGGAGTCATTAAAACTCATTTTTCAACCACTCCACAAATGTTTTGTTAACAAACTATAGTTTTGGCAAGTCGGTTAAGACTTCTACTTCGTGCATGACACAAGTAATATTTTGAACAATTGTTTACAGACAGATTATTTCACTTATAATTCATTGTATCACAAATCCAGTGGGTCAGAATTTTACATACACTAAGTTGACTGTGCCTTTAAACAGCATTCAAAATTCCAGAAAATTATGTCATTGCTTCAGAAGCTTCTGACAGGCTAAATGGTATCATTTGAGTCAATTGGAGGTGTACCTGTGGATGTATTTCAAGGCCTACCTTCAAACTCAGTGCATCTTTGCTTAACATCATGGGAAAATCAATAGAAATCAGCCAAGACTTCAGAAAAAAACTGTAGACCTCCACAAGTCTGGTTCATCCTTGGGAGCAATTTCCAAACGATAGTACCCAAGTATAAACACCATGGGACCATGCAGCCGTCATACCGCTTAGGAAGGAGACACGTTCCTTCTCCTAGAGATGAATGTACTTTGTTGCGAAAAGTGCAAATCAATCCCAGAACAACAGCAAAGGACCTTGTGAAGATGCTGGAGGAAACAGGTACAAAAGTATCTATGTCCAGAGTAAAACGAGTCTGATATCGACATAACCTGAAAGACCGCTCAGCAAGGAAGAAGCCACTGCTCCAAAACCGCCATAAAAAAGCCAGACTACGGTTTGCAACTGCACATGGGGACTTTGTCCTCTGGTCTTATGAAACAAAAATAGGACTGTTTGGCCATAATGAACATGTTTGGAAAAGGGGGAGGAAAAAGGGGGAGGCTTGCAGGCCAAAGTATACCATCCCAACCGTGAAGCAGGGAGGTGGCAGCATCATGTTGTGGGGGTACTTTGCTGCTGGAGCGACTGGTGCACTTCACAAAATAGATGGCATCATGAGGACGGAAATGTATGTTGATATATTGAAGCAACATCTCAAGACATCAGTCAGAGAGTTAAAACTTGTTCGCAAATTGGTCTTCAAAATGAACAATGACCCCAAGCATACTTTAAAAGTTGTGGCAAAATGGGTTAAGCACGACAAAGTCAAGGCATCGGAGTGGCCATCACAAAGCCCTGACCTCAATCTCATAGAAAATCTGTGGGCAGAACTGAAAAAGCGTGTGTGAGTAAGGAGGCCTACAAACCTGACTCAGTTACACCAGCTCTGTCAGGAAGAATAAGGGAAAATTCACCCAACTTATTGTGGGAAGCTTGTGGAATGCTACCCGAAACGTTTGACCCAAGTGAAATAATTTTAAGCCAATGCTACCAAGTACTAGTTGAGTGTCTGTAAATGTCTGACCCACTGGGAATGTGATGAAAGAAATAAAAGCTGAAATAAATTATTCTCTCTCATATTATTCTGAAATTTCATATTCTTAAAATAAAGTGGTGATCCTAACTGACCTAAGACAGGGAATTTTTACTAGGATTAAATGTCAGGAATTGTGAAAAACTGAGTTTAAATGTATTTGGCTAAGGTGTAAACTTCCAACTTCAACTGTATATGTCCAGTCGTGGCCAAAGGTTTTGAGAATGACACAAATATACATTTTCACAAAGTCTGCTGCCTCTGTTTGTATGGTGGCAATTTGCATATACTCCAGAATGTTATGAAGAGTAATCAGATGAATTGCAATTAATTGCAAAGTCCCTCTTTGCCATGCAAATGAACTGAATCCCCCCAAAAACTTTTCCACTGCATTTCAGCCCTGCCACAAAAGGACCAGCTGACATCATGTCAGTGATTCCCTCGTTGACACAGGTGTGAGTGTTGACGAGGACAAGGCTGGAGATCACTCTGTCATGCTGATTGAGTTCAAATTACAGACTGGAAGCTTCAAAAGGAGGGTGGTGCTTGGAATCATTGTTCTTCCTCTGTCAACCATGGTTACCTACAAGGAAACATGTGCTGTCATCATTGCTTTGCACAAAAAGGGCTTCCCAGGCAAGGATATTGCTGCCAGTAACATTGCACCTAAATCAACCATTTATCGGATCATCAAGAACTTCAAGGAGAGCGGATCAATTGTTGTGAAGAAGGCTTCAGTGCGCCCAAGAAAGTCCAGCAAGTGCCAGGACTGTCTCCTAAAGTTGATTCAGCTGCAGGATCGGGGCACCACCAGCACAGAGCTTGCTCAGGAATGGCAGCAGACAGGTGTGAGTGCATCTGCACGCACAGTGAGGCGAAGAATTTTTGAGGATGGCCTGGTGTCAAGAACGGCAGCAAAGAAACCACTTCTCTCCAGGAAAAACATCAGGGACAGACCTATATTCTGCAAAAGGTACAGGGATTGGACTGCTGACAACTGGGGTAAAGTCATTTTCTCTGATGAAGCCCCTTTCTGATTGTTTGGGGAATCTGGAAAAAAGCTTGTCCAGAGAAGACAAGGTGAATGCTACCATGAGCCCTGTGTCATGCTGACAGTAAAGCATCCTGAGACCATTCATGTGTGGGGTTGCTTCTCAGCAACTCAATTCTGCTTAAGAACACAGCCATGAATAAAGAATGGTACCAACACATCCTCCGAGAGCAACTTCTCCCAACCATTCAGGAACAGTTTGCTGATGAATAATGCCTTTTCCAGCATGATGGAGCACCTTGCCATAAGGCAAAAGTGATAACTAAGTGGCTCGGGGAACAAAACATTGATATTGTGGGTCCATGCCCAGGAAACTCCTCCGACCTTAATCCCATTGAGAACTTGTGGTCAATCCTTAAGAGGCGGGTGGACAAACAAAAACCCACACATTCTGACAAACTCCAAGCATTGATTATGCAAGAATGGGCTGCCGTCAGTCAGGATGTGGCCCAGAAGTTAATTGACAGCATGACAGGGTGGATTGCAAAGGTCTTGAAAAAGAAGGGTCAACACTGCAAATATTGACTCTTTGCATCAACTTCATGTAATTGTCAATAAAAGCCTTTAAATGATTGTAATTATTCTTCAGTATTCCATAGTAACATCTGACAAAAATATCTAATGACACTGATGCAGGAAACTTTGTGAAAATTAATATTTGTTTCATTCTCAAAACTTTTGGCCACGACTATATGTATAAACTTGTCCCTTTTTTAGGTCCCTGTCTTTCAAAGATAATTCGTAAAAATCCAAATAGCTTCATAGATCTTCATTGTAAAGGGTTTAAACACTGTTTCCCATGCCTGTTCAATGAACCATAAGCAATTAATGATCATGCACCTGTGGAATGGTTGTAAGACACTAACAGTTTACAGACGGTAGGCAATTAAGGTCACAGTTATGAAAACTTAGGACACTAAAAAGGCCCTTCTACTGACTCTGAAAAACACCACAAGAAAGATGCCCATGGTCCGTGCTCATCTAGGTGAACATACAGATGTGCAGATGTGGCCAGGGTAATAAATTGCAATGTTCGTAGTGTGAGATGCCTAAGACAGCGCTACAGGGAGACATGATGGACAGCTGATCGTCCTCGCTGTGGCAGACCATGTGTAAAAACATCTGCACAGGATCGGTACATCACACCTGCGGGACAGTTACAGGATGGCAACAACAACTGCCTGAGTTACACCAGGAACACACAAACCCTCCATCAGTGCTCAGACTGTCCGCAATAGGCTGAGAGAGGCTGGACTGAGGACTTGTAGGCCTGTTGTAAGGCAGGTCACTCACCAGACATCACCGGCAACAACATCGCCTATGGGCACAAACCCACCGTCGCTGGACCAGACAGGACTGGCAAAAAGTGCTCTTCACTGATGAGTCGTGGTATAGTCTCACCAGGGGTGATGGTCGGATTTGCGTTTATCGTTGAAGGAATAAGCGGTACTCCGAGGCCTGTAATCTGGAGTGGGATCGATTTGGAGGTGGAGGGTCCATCATTGTTTTTGGCGGTGTGTCACAGCATCATCGAACTGCACTTGTTGTCATTGCAGGCAATCTCAAAGCTGTGCGTTACAAGGAAGACCTCCTCCTCCCTTATGTGGTACCCTTCCTGCAGGCTCATCCTGACATGACCCTCCAGCATGACAATGCCACCGGCCATAGTGCTCGTTCTGTGTGTGATTTCCTGCAAGACAGGAATGTCAGTGTTCTGCCATGGCCAGCGAAGAGCCCGGATCTCAATCCCATTGAGCACGTCAATCCCATTCCCCCCAGAAATGTCCGGGAACTTGCAGGTTTCCTTGGTGGAAGAGTGGAGTAACATCTCACAGCAAGAACTGGCAAATCTGGTGCAGTCCATGAGGAGGAGATGCACTGCAGTGCTTAATGCAGCTGGTGGCCACACCAGATACTGACTGTTACTTTGGATTTTGAGCTCCCTTTGTTCAGGGACACATTATTCAATTTCTGTTTGTCACATGTCTGTGTAACTTGTTCAGTTTATGTCTCAGTTTTTGAATCTTGTTATGTTCATAGAAATATTTACACATGTTAAGTTTGCTGAAAATGAACGCTGTTGACAGTGAGAGGACGTTTCTTTTTTTTGCTCTGTTTATATATACAGACACGCTTACTGTGACTTTTACACATATGTACGTTTACACACGCACACAAACTTGTGTGAGCATGCATGACGCACGCACGCACGCAAACACACACATACATAAGAATACACACACACCAGAAGTTGTTAATTTAGCCTTTTCTTGGTAAGCGTCAGTCAGTCAGTCCCTTTTTCTCCTTTCTCTCCCTGCTAACCTGCTGACAAATTCCAACCCCCATGTGTTTTCCTGATACTGAGATCAATAGAAAGCTAGCCAAGGGGATTATACCAGTCCCGCTAGGGGCAGGTTTAGAATCCATGTTAACTTATTCATTATGATCTTAAAGCCCATAATGATCCTAGATCAGCACTCCTACTCAGCCCCCTATAAAGCACATCATACCTTTCTCTTAGCATATTATTGTGCTAACATGGCTATCAAAACCAGCACTGATGGAGGAAAATTACAGACTAATCATTTAGTTTCAGTCAAATTAGCACTAACAGCCAGAGCCCCCGTCCAATAGAGAGTTTTGTTTTTAAAGACTGTTTGTCAATTTGTAATTTAAAAATAAATCACTGCATTATCTTCCCTCAGGGTTTACTGAACAGCGAGAGGTCAGATTGCCGTTGTTTACGTTGCACATTGGCTTCTAGCCGGCCATCGATCCCTCAGGTTTTTGGGCGGAAAAGGGAGAAAAAGGCCTGTCTTCAATGCTTTTGTTTGTTTGACTTTAAAAAGCATTATGCCAGTTGGCAAGGTCAGGGTCAAGTAAAAAATAATGAAATTATACATTTCCAAGGCTCAATGGGGCTAAAAATGACTGTGGCAGTCTTTTACTATGTTACTAGAAAGGTGCACCGTTTGACTCCCTATTTACATTCGACTGGTCGCTTTTTGTCAGCTCTCTGTGCAAAGCTCTTGTCTGATGTTATTTTGGCAGCCATATTGAAAGGTGGGCTATCTCTGTTTTAGTTTGTGTGGGGGTATGAATGTGAATGTTTGTTTGTTTGTTTGAAGTTTGTGTGAGTGTGCTTGGGTATAGTGGCCCATAGCTCAGTCTACCAGTGTCTAACTGTCTAAATCATTCCCATACATAATCCTTACTCAGTAGAGAGAGACGGTGTGTGTGTTTGTATGTGTGCTTGGGCCTCGGAGACATTCAAGGTGTATACCTCAACCTCAGCTCTCCTCTTCTCCGCAGTTGTATGAACAACAGCCATCACCACAGCAAGTTACTCTTGTGGTCGTGAATGATAGACGCGCGAGGCCCTACCAGTCATTCAAAGCACATTCTTGAGCGGATCTCATATCGCCAGAGGTTGGCCCGGGCACTCCTCATGCTCGCCAAGGAAAATAAGCGCCGTGACACCAGGGCTTTGTTTCATCGCGGCGAGGGCCCCTTCTGTTTGTGTTTAATATTGGCTCGAGAGAGAGGGGCTGTCCAACTCGCTGCCTGAACCACAGAATGAGACGGCGCAGCCTTCCTCCCGTCTGCTCTGCTTCTCGTGTGTCTGCCACCCTCCTCCACGGACCTCAGAGTCCTCATGAGGCCTAGCGGTTAGACTGAGAGGAAATCAGATCTCACTGGGGCAATGATACAATGGGGATAGAGGGAGAGGGGTAGAGAGGGGAAAGAGAGGAGAGGACAAGAGGAGAGAGAGCTTGAGGTCAGAGGAGAGGAGAGGAGAGGAGAGGAGAGGAGAGGAGAGGAGAGGAGAGGAGAGGAGAGGAGAGGAGAGGAGAGGAGAGGAGAGGAGAGGAGAGGAGAGGAGGGAGGAGATGAGGGAGAGGAGAGAAGAGTCGAGAACGGTGAGAGAGGAGACAGGAGAGGAGAAGATAAAAGAAGAGTGTAGAAATGGAGATATTAGAGGAGGAGGAAGAGAGGCAGGCCAAGTCTTACTGAACACAAGCCATGTCTGGGTGGTTTTCATGCAGGATTGGGGCTTTGATATGTTGTCAAGTCCTCAAACGGAGGTTGACAGTGGTTTCAGGCAGTGGTCAGAGCTTTGATTCAGACTGCTGGACCTCAGACAGAGACTGTGTTTCACTTTTCTAGATTGGGTTATTTTACTAAGTGTCTTGGACTGGCTGAAGCTTTGTAGGATTTCTCTGAAATTGAGGTTTATTCTCCATTAATTCTTTGAAAGAGTTAAACAATATATTTCTCTGAAACTTTACTCTGACATTTAACTTGAAGCATTTCTCTGACTTGAAGTTTTGAAGAAAAACTCAAAACCTCAAACTGGATCCAAGCATTGATATCAATCGATGAGCAAGCCACTCTGAACACCACCATCTGTTGAATGAATCGGAATTGTAGATAGATTGGCGACGGTTTGAGTTAAATGTGTTTTCTCTGGATCTGAACCTTGACAAACAAACACATGCCTCCAACAATGCTCATAGTTGTGGGTGTCTTTTTCATTTGAGCTTTAAGTCACAACCAGCTATAGACAGGGCCTCTGTGTTGTTTCTCTGAAGTGCGTGTGGGCGTGTGACACACAGCGAGGGAGGTGGGAACTAAGCCAGCTCTAGCGGCTGGCTGCTGATGTTAATAGCTTGTCAGTTTCCCTATTTCCTCTCATTGCAGCAGCTGTACGCCGCCCAGCTGGCCAGCATGCAGATCTCACCTGGAGCCAAAATGGCCTCACTGCCACAGCCTCCCAACTCCTCAGACCCCCTATCGCCCCCCGGCTTAAAGAGTGAGAAGAGAGTGTTGAGTCCTGTCACTCATGTTAAGGTGAGCCTTCTCTTTATGATTGACTTTGTGTGTTTTTGTTTTGGACCTTGGTTACACAGTATATAACTCTCTGACTGAATCAATGATTCAAGTAAAGGGAATGAACACACACGTGTGTACACACACACACACACACACACACACACACACACACACACACACACACACACACACACACACACACACACACACACACACACACACACACACACACACACACACACACACACACACACACACACACACACACATTGGCGATGGCTGCTGTTTGGCATGGGCCCAGACCTCTTTACTGGAGTGAGCTCGAGAGCATACGCCTCATCTTGACTCGACGAGGCAATAATGGGAGCCATGTGTCTATGTGGGGTCGCTGCAACCAGCATCACAATAGACTGGAGTCAGAACTCACCACGGCTCCACAATACTGCTCAACCAGCATCGCAATAGACTGAAGTCAGAACTCACCACGGCTCCACAATACTGCTCAACCAGCATCACAATAGACTGAAGTTAGAACTCAACACAGCTCCACAATACTACTCAGCCAGCATCACAATAGACTGGAGTCAGAACTCACCACAGCTCCACAATACTACCCAGCCAGCATCGCAATAGACTGGAGTCAGAACTCACCACAGCTCCACAATACTGCTCAACCAGCATCACAATAGACTGAAGTCAGAACTCACCACAGCTGCAACCAGCATCACAATAGACTGGAGTCAGAACTAACCAAAGCTGCAACCAGCATCACAATATACTGGAGTCAGAACTCACCACAGCTCTACAATACTGCTCAACCAGCGTCACAATAGACTGGAGTCAGAACTCACCACAACTCTACAGTAGTACTCTTCCCTTGAAACTTGAAACTTCCACCCTGAAACATCCACCTTCCCCAACCCCTTTCCACTCTCTCTACCCTCCATACTGGCATCCCATTGTCCTCCCAGCCTCCCAAATCATGTTCTTTCTCCTCTCCCCAAGACTGGTTCCAAATTAAATCCATGTTTGTTAGTGTTCTCTTTCACAACTCAGTCAGGTGGTGTTGACGAATTCTCTTCCAGTTTCTATCCCCTTCCAGGGATTCCTCACAAACTCAATGTGAGGTGATGTGGTCATGAACCTTTGATTAGGAAAGAGAGGAGGAGACGAGACGGCAAAAGTTTTTGTTGATCAAATGTATTTATAAATGGCCACAACTTGAGAGCGGGATAATTGAGTGAATACATTTTTTAGGCAGCAATCTGAGGGTCAAAGCCTTATTTTTCCCAGCTTCTGAATACTGTGCGGTCTCAAGACGGTGCCCTGGGGAACACGACCAAAGTATTAAAGCAATATTTCACTCTCAAACACATCATTCACACTGGTCTACACTGAGTATAAACAAACACAACTTTTCTGTCTGCTTCAAATGTTTTTATTCTGTCAATCTGAACTCCCAGACAGACATGCTTCAACATAATTGTCTGGGAGTCCTCTGTTGGTCCATAACATAACAGTTGAATAGAGGAGTCAGGTTGAATCAGGACGACAGACTCTTCAGTCAGTTGGATAGAGAAATTATCCCCCTCAGCAGAGTTTACACCACGACAGCTACACTGAGTGTACAACATATTAAGAACACCTGCTGCCTTGAGACAATTGAGATTGTGCTTATGTGCCATACAGAGGGTGAATGGGCAAGACACAAGATTTAAGTGCCTTTGAACAGGGTATGGTAGTACACTGGTTTGTGTCAAGAACTGCAAAGCTGCTGGGTTTTTCATGCTCAACAATTTCCTGTGTGTATCAAGAATAGTCCACCACCTAAATGATTTCCAGCCAACTTAACACAGCTGTGGGGAGCATTGGGGTCAACGTGGGCCAGAATCCCTGCAGAACACATTCGACACCTTGTGGAGTCCATAACCCAATGAATTGAGGCTGTTCTGAGGGCAAAAGGGGGTGCAACTCAATATTGGAAAGGTGTTGCTAATGTTTAGTACACTCAGTGTATACACACTTCAACTGACAACTACATTTTCACCAGGTCTTCACATGAAGCAGTCTGTCATAATGCCATCATAACAATCAATGTCAGAATAATTGTTTGCCCATTTAACAGGTCCATGGTGTTTTCAGCCTTTTCTTACGCCTGTGCCTGCTCTTTCTCCTCGTCTTCCACAGGAGGAAGGGTTGACGCAGCCCCTGAACCTCTCAGCCCGATCCAAGACTTGCGACCGCTCCCCGTCCTCGCCCTCACACACCCTGTTCCCCAGCAACAAGACCAGCCCCATCACCATGGGGAAGGGGCGCATCCCCAGCCCTCTCTCCAACATGGGCAGAGGCTCACTGGGTGGGTGCAGTGAACACACACACATGCCTGCGCACACACTCACAGGTACAAATAAACAAAATGCACGCAAACACCATCACATTGCACACAAACATTCCTAGCATCCACCTCCAGTTCAAGTCAACCCCAAAGGAGACCTAGTTTTTTATTTATTTTTACGAGTGCCCAGAGCCCTGTATTTAGTACCAATGAAAACCCAGGCAGCGGAACCAGTGAAACCCAGCACACATTATTTGGTTTAAAGAGATCTCTCACATCATTGTCTGCCCTGGACCATAAACTTTAGTTCTCTACCTCTGCTATCTGTGATTAAGCCCAATCTAAATCATTGCCTTACACCAAAACAATTTTGTTAGCTCTTCTAGAGTGTTTTGAGGACGTACCACTTCACGTGTGTTCCTTCCTGTGTGCTATATTATGCCTTTTTTAACAGCCACCCAAGCATACAGTACTTCCTCTTCATCTGATAATTAGACAAGGAAGGTAGAAGAAAGTTTGCTCTCCTGGAGGGGAACATTGGGTGCTTGTAGAGAAACTGCCGTTGGAAAAATGTAATTTACAGATGAGTCTTTCATTGTCTAACCACAAATAAAGGCGTCACCCCTACCCACTAGGCACGTGTGTAGATCTCAATGAGCTGGAGATCTAAAAGCAATATGGTAACAACTCCACCTTTTTTCTATGTAGCTTATACCTGTCCAATCCTCTCAGCTCTACGTATGTCTAGAGAGGAGGAACCAATCCTCTCAGCTCTACGTATGTCTAGAGAGGAGGAACCAATCCTCTCAGCTCTACGTATGTCTAGAGAGGAGGAACCAATCCTCTGAGCTCTACGTATGTCTAGAGAGGAGGAACCAATCCTCTGAGCTCTACGTATGTCTAGAGAGGAGGAACCAATCCTCTCAGCTCTACGTATGTCTAGAGAGGAGGAACCAATCCTCTGAGCTCTACGTATGTCTAGAGAGGAGGAACCAATCCTCTCAGCTCTACGTATGTCGAGAGAGGAGGAACCAATCCTCTGAGCTCTACGTATGTCTAGAGAGGAGGAACCAATCCTCTCAGCTCTACGTATGTCTAGAGAGGAGGAACCAATCCTCTGAGCTCTACGTATGTCTAGAGAGGAGGAACCAATCCTCTGAGCTCTACGTATGTCTAGAGAGGAGGAACCAATCCTCTCAGCTCTACGTATGTCTGGAGAGGAGGAACCAATCCTCTCAGCTTTACGTATGTCTAGAGAGGAGGAACCAATCCTCTCAGCTCTACACATGTCTAGAGAGGAGGAACCAATCCTCTCAGCTCTACACATGTCTAGAGAGAAGGAACCAATCCTCTCAGCTCTACACATGTCTAGAGAGGAGGAACCAATCCTCTCAGCTCTACACATGTCTAGAGAGGAGGAACTAATCATCTCAGCTCTACGTATGTCTAGAGAGGAGGAACCAATCCTCTCAGCTCTACGTATGTCTGGAGAGGAGGAACCAATCCTCTCAGCTCTACGTATGTCTAGAGAGGAGGAACCAATCCTCTCAGCTCTACACATGTCTAGAGAGGAGGAACCAATCCTCTCAGCTCTACGTATGTCTGGAGAGGAGGAACCAATCCTCTCAGCTCTACGTATGTCTAGAGAGGAGGAATTAATCATCTCAGCTCTACACATGTCTAGAGAGGAGGAATTAATAATCTCAGCTCTACACATGTCTAGAGAGGAGGAACCAATCCTCTCAGCTCTACACATGTCTAGAGAGGAGGAACCAATCCTCTCAGCTCTACACATGTCTAGAGAGGAGGAACTAATCATCTCAGCTCTACACATGTCTAGAGAGGAGGAACCAATCCTCTCAGCTCTACACATGTCTAGAGAGGAGGAACCAATCCTCTCAGCTCTACGTATGTCTGGAGAGGAGGAACCAATCCTCTCAGCTCTACGTATGTCTAGAGAGGAGGAATTAATCATCTCAGCTCTACACATGTCTAGAGAGGAGGAATTAATCATCTCAGCTCTACACATGTCTAGAGAGGAGGAACCAATCCTCTCAGCTCTACACATGTCTAGAGAGGAGGAACCAATCCTCTCAGCTCTACACATGTCTAGAGAGGAGGAACCAATCCTCTCAGCTCTACACATGTCTAGAGAGGAGGAACCAATCCTCTCAGCTCTACACATGTCTAGAGAGGAGGAACTAATCATCTCAGCTCTACACATGTCTAGAGAGGAGGAACTAATCATCTCAGCTCTACACATGTCTAGAGAGGAGGAACCAATCCTCTCAGCTCTACACATGTCTAGAGAGGAGGAACCAATCCTCTCAGCTCTACACATGTCTGGAGAGGAGGAGGTAGTGGTCCATTTGGAATCAGTCGTGCCAAGATCTTTTCCTGTGAGGTCACGTACAGCAACAATGTTGATTGGTCTACTGCTGTGCCCGTCAACAGTCAGACACTGACGGCCGATGCTTTCTACCCACAGACATCCTATCCAGCCTGAACTCCACAGCGTTGTTTGGGGACCAGGACGCGGTGATGAAGGCCATCCAGGAGGCGAGGAAGATGAGGGAGCAGATCCAGAGAGAACAGCTTCATCATCAGCAGCAGCAGAGCCTGGAGGCCAAGCTCACAGCCCTGAGCGGCATGAGCCTCAGCAATGGCAACAAGGTGATAGTCACCACGCACATGAAGATGCACCCACACACATGAACGCATGCACAAACTCACACTCAAACACATAGATGCACCCACACACATGAACGCATGCACAAACTCACACTCAAACACATAGATGCACCCACACACATGAACGCATGCACAAACTCACACTCAAACACATAGATGCACCCACACACATGAACGCATGCACAAACTCACACTCAAACACATAGATGCACCCACACACATGAACGCATGCACAAACTCACACTCAAACACATAGATGCACCCACACACATGAACGCATGCACAAACTCACACTCAAACACATAGATGCACCCACACACATGAACGCATGCACAAACTCACACTCAAACACATAGATGCACCCACACACATGAACGCATGCACAAACTCACACTCAAACACATAGATGCACCCACACACATGAACGCATGCACAAACTCACACTCAAACACATAGATGCACCCACACACATGAACGCATGCACAAACTCACACTCAAACACATAGATGCACCCACACACATGAACGCATGCACAAACTCACACTCAAACACATAGATGCACCCACACACATGAACGCATGCACAAACTCACACTCAAACACATAGATGCACCCACACACATGAACGCATGCACAAACTCACACTCAAACACATAGATGCATACACACACATGAACGCATGCACAAACTCACACTCAAACACATAGATGCACCCACACACATGAACGCATGCACAAACTCACACTCAAACACATAGATGCACCCACACACATGAACGCATGCACAAACTCACACTCAAACACATAGATGCACCCACACACATGAACGCATGCACAAACTCACACTCAAACACATAGATGCATACACACACATATACACATGCACATGTGTGTTTATACATCTAATACTAACATCATTGTATTTAGTTTAATAAACAGTCTATGACCTTAACTTCAACTGTAGTTGAACATAAAGACCATTGAGAAAGTTGAGGAAGCCAAACTCCAAGGTAACACATTGGACCGTCAATTATCAGGCCGTCATTGTAAATAACAATGCGCTCTTAATTAACCGACTTGCCGAGTTAAATAAATAAATAGATAGACAATTGCGAAAGTTGTTGTGAAGATGGGGAGAAATACAGTATGTCTGTTCTAAAAATATGTTCTGCGTTTTTGACACAATCATCACCTGTACTAGTTGTTCAGGCTCTAATCATGTCCCTTCTTGATTACTGTCTGGTAAAATGGTCACGTGCAGCCAGGAAAGACCTAGCAATGCTGCATCTGGCTCAAAACACAGCAGCACACCTTGCCCTTAACTACACATACAGAACAAATTCTTATTTACAATGATGACTGAGGAACAGCGGGTTAACTGCCTTGTTCAGGGGCAGAAAGACTGATTTTTACCTTGCCAGCTCAGGGATTCGATCTAGGAACCTTTCAGTTACTGGCCCAACGCTCTAAACACTAGGCTACCTGCATGTAGGAAAGACACGCATGCCATGTCTTTCCTGGTTGAGGGTTGATGAGAGATGAACTTCTTCTCTAGTTTTTATGAGAAATATATCTTTGATGGAAATTCCAGATTGTCTGAATAATCAAATAACATTCAGCTCAGACACCCATACATACCCTACAAGACATGTCACCAGGGGTCTCTTCAGACACCCATACTTACCCCACAAGACATGTCACCAGGGGTCTCTTCAGACACCCATACATACCCCACAAGACATGTCACCAGGCGTCTCTTCAGACACCCATACATACCCCACAAGACATGTCACCAGGGGTCTCTTCAGACACCCATACATACCCCACTAGTCATGTCACCAGGGGTCTCTTCAGACACCCATACATACCCCACAGGACATGTCACCAGGCGTCTCTTCAGACACCCATACATACCCCACTGTTTTGTGAGACTGTCCTTGTCTATCAGTATATCAGTGTTTTGTGTGACTGTCCTTGTCTATCAGTATATCAGTGTTTTGTGTGACTGTCCTTGTCTATCAGCATATCAGTGTTTTGTGTGACTGTCCTTGTCTATCAGCATATCAGTGTTTTGTGTGACTGTCCTTGTCTATCAGTATATCAGTGTTTTGTGTGACTGTCCTTGTCTATCAGAATATCAGTGTTTTGTGTGACTGTCCTTGTCTATCAACAAATCAGTGTTTTGTGTGACTGTCCTTGTCTATCAGCAAATCAGTGTTTTGTGTGACTGTCCTTGTCTATCAACAAATCAGTGTTTTGTGTGACTGTCCTTGTCTATCAGCAAATCAGTGTTTTGTGTGACTGTCCTTGTCTATTAGCAAATCAGTGTTTTGTGTGACTGTCCTTGTCTATCAGTATATCAGTGTTTTGTGTGACTGTCCTTGTCTATCCGTATATCAGTGTTTTGTGTGACTGTCCTTGTCTATCCGTATATCAGTGTTTTGTGCGACTGCCCTTGTCTATCCGTATATCAGTGTTTTGTGTGACTGTCCTTGTCTATCAGCATATCAGTGTTTTGTGTGACTGTCCTTGTCTATCAACAAATCAGTGTTTTGTGTGACTGTCCTTGTCTATCAGCAAATCAGTGTTTTGTGTGACTGTCCTTGTCTATTAGCAAATCAGTGTTTTGTGTGACTGTCCTTGTCTATCAGTATATCAGTGTTTTGTGTGACTGTCCTTGTCTATCCGTATATCAGTGTTTTGTGCGACTGCCTTTGTCTATCCGTATATCAGTGTTTTGTGCGACTGTCCTTGTCTATCAGCATATCAGTGTTTTGTGTGACTGTCCTTGTCTATCCGTATATCAGTGTTTTGTGCGACTGCCCTTGTCTATCCGTATATCAGTGTTTTGTGCGACTGTCCTTGTCTATCAGCATATCAGTGTTTTGTGTGACTGTCCTTGTCTATCCATGCTTTGATACATGTCATGCATTTTGTGGACCCCAGGAAGAGTAGCTGCTGCTTCTGCAAAAGCTACTGGGGATCCGAATAAACAAATAAACACCAATGAGCGCTCACACACAAACGGTACATATTTTCAATGAGCACCATTAACCTCAACAGACAAGGTAAGAAAATTCAGACAGATGCCTGAACAATGTACACTCGCTCTAATTATTGACACGGGGCAAGGCCAATTCTGTCACTTTCTCATTTCATACATGTACTGTTGAAGGGAAATAGTGGCGTCTGCTTTTTTCTCTGGAACCCTGGCCAGTGCTCTCGAGATCCTCTCTTCTTTCATATCCACGGCCACCCAGAAGTCGACTGCTTTGAACAGACAGCAGCTGAGTCTATGACAGTGATGGTTTTGGTGTGTGTGTGTGTGTGTGTGTGTGTGTGTGTGTGTGTGTGTGTGTGTGTGTGCACGCGCGCGTGCGTGTGTGTGTGTGTGTGTGTGTGTGTGTGTGTGTGTGTGTGTGTGTGTGTGTGTGTGTGTGTGTGTGTGTGTGTGTGTGTGTGTGTGAGAGACTTGGGGGTTTATACCCAATTAGAACCACAGTCTAGGCAGAGGGCCTTCAGACCCCCATGCCCCCTGGGTTGAAGAGAGGAGATGGGCCACTTCGTAGCAGGAGCTCCTATACCCACGGGGGCCCCCATGTTAAAAAAAAGATCTTCAAAATATAAATCAGATCAGTCAATCATGGATAGACTCAAGGGAAAATACATTTTGAAAGGGAGGAAGGACAAAGTCAGAGGAATCATTAATATTTTAGCGATAAATACTTTGAATCCCGTCTGCCACAGCTTCAATTAGAGGACACAGCTTCAACTAGAGGCCACAGCTCCAACTAGAGTCCACAGCTTCAACTAGAGGCCACAGCTTCAATTAGAGGCCACAGCTCCAACTAGAGGCCACAGCTCCAACTAGAGGCCACAGCTCCAACTAGAGGCCACAGCTTCAATTAGAGGCCACAGCTCCAACTAGAGGCCACAGCTCCAACTAGACGCCACAGCTCCAACTAGAGGCCACAGCTTCAATTAGAGACCACAGCTCCAACTAGAGGACACAGCTTCAACTTGAGACCACAGCTCCAACTAGAGACCACAGCTCCAACTAGAAACCACAGCTCCAACTAGAGGCCACAGCTCCAACTAGAAACCACAGCTCCAACTAGAGGACACAGCTTCAACTAGAGACCACAGCTCCAACTAGAGGACACAGCTTCAACTTGAGACCACAGCTCCAACTAGAGACCACAGCTCCAACTAGAAACCACAGCTCCAACTAGAGGCCACAGCTCCAACTAGAGTCCACAGCTCCAACTAGAGGCCACAGCTCCAACTAGAGGCCACAGCTCCAACTAGAGGCCACAGCTCCAACTAGAGGCCACAGCTTCAATTAGAGGACACAGCTCAAACTAAGGCCCACAGCTCCAACTAGAGGGCACAGCTCAAACTAGAGTCCACAGCTCCAACTAGAGTCCACAGCTCCAACTAGAGACCACAGCTCCAACTAGAGGCCACAGCTTCAATTAGAGGCCACAGCTTCAATTAGAGGCCACAGCTTCAATTAGAGGCCACAGCTCCAACTAGAGGCCACAGCTCCAACTAGAGGCCACAGCTCCAACTATAGGCCACGTTTCCTGTACACATTTAACATTACTTTATGTTTCTGATTGGGAGTTGTTTAGCATAAAGTGGAGAAAAATATGATGCTATTTATCAGTGTCTTGAATGTGTTCTTTGCAGATGGGTTGACGTGATCCTAATCAAAACGTCTAAATGTGTCAATGATTTTAAATCATCAAACGAAGCCTGGTATATTGTGAACAATAGGTTCTCACATGTACCAACACTATATTTTCCCACTTTATAAGGACAAACCGAGCAATGCAAGCAATTTACTTTGTGGCTCCTTTCCTCCTAATAAAAAGCTCATTTGGAAACTCTCAAAGTTATTGTTTCCGGGTTCTAAAACACCACAGGCCACTGTTTGTTCGTTACCTGACAACGGTTCCTCAAATACACTTTTCTTAGCTTTAAATCTATTATTTTTCTGTAGAAGGGAGTTTTTTGTTGTTGCCACTCACAGGATTGTCTCTGTCCTCGTCAATTCATAGAGAAAGCTGACATGACTCACCACCTCCATTCTGCAGATCACTAATGTCACTAATCCAATCAAACGGAGATGCTACACTTTGTACTTTGTATTCATTATATTTGAGTCTGAGCGTCATGCTTTCATGAAAATAATTTTTTTCCCAGCAATATTCATATCTATTTTTGGGACATTCTTTATAAATGCATTAGATTAGGCAGTATGAAACTACTGAAACACCTGATCCTAATCTGATCTCTGCTACAAGGGGTATCAACACACATGACTGTGTTCTAAGGATACACCACGGGGTGAAGAGGGTGTAACTTCATATGGAGCTATGCTGATGGTCTGTGTGTGGGTGTGGTGTGTGTGTGTGTGTGTGTGTGTGTGTGTGTGTGTGTGTGTGTGTGTGTGTGTGTGTGTGTGTGTGTGTGTGTGTGTGTGTGTGTGCGTGCGTGCGTGCGTGTGTGTGCGCGCGCGTGTGTGTGCGCGTGTGTGTGCGCGTGTGTGTGCGTACGCAGGCCTGAACCTTAGTCATCCTTCAATTTTAGCAAGATTCCCTTTGCTATAAGTTGTACTACTGGCGGTGATCCAGGAGTCCTCTTTCTGCTGCCGTGTCCTGGCACTGGGCTGGCCTTGGCCATGTTAATGTCATTATAGCTCGCCTTGCGCCCAGACACTAGCTCTGGCCAGCAAGTGGCATTGTTGAGTATCGTGTTACGCTTACGCTGCTTCCAACAAGGCCCGCAGCTGCCAAGCAAGCACACTAAAATAGCCACAGAGTGTGAGTGCGTGGGTGTTTGTCCTGTGTGCCTGTGTGTTTCTGTGTGCGTGTGTGTGTTTGTGTGTGTCTACATGTATATTAGTGTGTGCTTGTGTGTGTGCCTGTGTGTATGTGTGTGGAGTAAGTTTATTCCAGTTTTGAGTGAGCTGGCCTTGCGTAGAGCATTCAGTGTGTCCTACTCAGCACAGCACTGGTACTTTATAGAACGTCCTGTCACTAAGCCTACTTAACTCTGTCAGTAGTTGACATCAGCTGTCGGGACTACTCAACTACGTTACACCAGCTCTTTTGTGTGCCACACTGCAGGGAAAGGAGGGACCGTTGAGGAGAACATTAGAAATGTGGGTGACTTGAGTCAAGCCAGGCCAGTCACCACACAGCAGTCTCTGTTGTCAGTCCCAACAGGAAATGTGTTGTGGTATTCACTGGCTGTTCTGGTGTGCATTCTCATTGTCAGTATGCACCTTGTAGTTTTTGAGCAAAGTCATATACAAATACTTTTGCGTCCAAAATCAAGGCCTTATAGATATAAATATGTATTTATATGTGGTCCTTCTGTAGCTCAGTTTGTAGAGCATGGCGCTTGTAACGCCAAGGTAGTTGGTTCGATCCCAGGGACCACCCATACATAGAATGTATGCACACATGACTGTAAGTCGCTTTGGATAAAAGCGTCTGCTAAATGGCATATATTATTATTTATATTATTATTATATTATTATTATATTATAGTATTATTGCTGCTACAACTGGATGAAACAGGGTGTGAGCTCCTTCACTTTCCATGGACAACAGGACAAGGCCTCTGTATTGAGAGATGACAGGCACAGTGAAAGCATGAAGGGGGAGAGGAGGATGAGGAGGAGGAGTGAGGGACTCCATAGCTCCTGGAGGAGGCAGTAAATGTTGTGGGTCAGTTAGAGCAGGGTTTGCCTGTACACGTCGACGCAGTAATGAGCTGAACATGACGCTGATAAAACTGCTCGGCCAGTGCAGTGTTTATAGTGCTGCCATAGCAACCCGTTAAAATGTGTGCCCAGCCATCGAGTTCAGGAGAGCCCAGGCAATAGAGGAGCTCTGTGTGTCTCTTTAAGTTCCGAAATATAGATTGAGTCGAATGTTGGACAAGCCCCATTCCTGTAAAGTAATAATAGTATATTTTAAGATGGTATTTTATAGCTTTGAACTATGTAGCTAATGTTGATTAGTCATTGTTGTCATTTACAAGCGACCACATTGGACTGACTCTAGGCCTGCTGTCATACTGAGTCCTGTTACAGATTAAGTCCTAAATTAGTCCTCGTTGTAAATCCTCTGTTGGTCCAGTGTTAGTCATCTCTGTAAGTCATCTGTTGGTCCAGTGTTAGTCATCTCTGTAAGTCATCTGTTGGTCCAGTGTTAGTCATCTCTGTAAGTCATCTGTTGGTCCAGTGTTAGTCATCTCTGTAAGTCATCTGTTGGTCCAGTGTTAGTCATCTCTGTAAGTCATCTGTTGGTCCAGTGTTAGTCATCTCTGTAAGTCATCTGTTGGTCCAGTGTTAGTCATCTCTGTAAATCCTCTGTTAGTCCAGTGTTAGTCATCTCTGTAAATCCTCTGTTGGTCCAGTGTTAGTCATCTCTGTAAGTCCTCTGTTGGTCCAGTGTTAGTCATCTCTGTAAATCCTCTGTTGGTCCAGTGTTAGTCATCTCTGTAAATCCTCTGTTGGTCCAGTGTTAGTCATCTCTGTAAATCCTCTGTTGGTCCAGTGTTAGTCATCTCTGTAAATCCTCTGTTGGTCCAGTGTTAGTCATCTCTGTAAGTCATCTGTTGGTCCAGTGTTAGTCATCTCTGTAAATCCTCTGTTGGTCCAGTGTTAGTCATCTCTGTAAATCCTCTGTTAGTCCAGTGTTAGTCATCTCTGTAAGTCCTCTGTTGGTCCAGTGTTAGTCATCTCTGTAAGTCCTCTGTTGGTCCAGTGTTAGCTCTCAGTAGGTCGTCCAGTGTTAGTCCTCTCTCTTAGTTCTCTGTGAGCAGATTCTGTGGTATGTGCAGCGCTGCCCAGGCACATGTTCTGTGGTGGTCTGATTACAGCCCTTAACGTCGTGCTGACATTGGCCCTCCCTGGCTCCCTACATATATATATATATATATATATATATAAAAAAACAAAAGGCCCCAAGTTCCATCGGCGCTGCCAGCGTCTACCGCGGCATGACTTCATCCAGCAACCATTCCCTCCATCAAACAAAATGCCTTTGTCACCAGAAAACAGGGAGAGGAGGAGGAGAGGTGGAGGAATGAGTGGATGTGTGGTGATTGTGGAGGCCCTTGTTTTCCAGCACAGTTCGGGAGCGTGGCAGGGTAATTTTAGCTGGAGGGCTACAGACTGCATGCTGGACTCATTTGAGGGAGAGGGCGGGATGGTGGGCAGGCAACGCAGAATAATCAGAGACAGTAGGCAGGATGGGTGGGGAGCACTGAGTCAGCTTACATGGTAGTGCTGGGTAGATCTGGCGTATTGTTTCTTTTAGTGGCTAAACATACTTTTTGGGGGGCCGCTCTCTCTCTTTTTCCCTCCTATCTATCTATCTATCTATCTATCTATCTATCTATCTATCTATCTATCTATCTATCTATCTATCTATCTATCTATCTATCTATCTATCTATCTATCTATCTATCTATCTATCTATCTATCTCTCCCTTCATTTTTCTTCATTTACTCTCCTGTTCTCCTCTACTTTCCTATCCCTTCTATCCCCCCTAAGCTGCAATGGCTGTCCTTCTATCTTTGGGGGGCAGCTCTCTCTCTTTTCTCTCTCTCTCTCTCTCTCTCTCTCTCTCTCTCTCTCTCTCTCTCTCTCTCTCTCTCTCTCTCTCTCTCTCTCTCTCTCTCTCTCTCTCTCTCTCTCTCTCTCTCTCTCTCTCTATTATTATCTATTACTATTAGGCAGACTCGAACTGTACTCAACCTTGATTGACCTTTGACCTCTTTATATTTTAGGAGCGGATGCACTTTGAGAGTTTGAGTCAGCACCTGGGCAACCTGGGAGAGGATGGAAAGATGGGCCACAGGGTCATTGACCTCACCAGACCTGAGGATCTTCATGGTGGGTTTCGTCTGTCTCTTTCTCTCTTTTTCTTTCTTTCTCTCTTTCTCTCTTTCTTTCTTTCTTTCTTTCTACATTTCTGTTCTTCTTCTTCCGCAACTATCTCTTTCAGTTCTAAATACTTTTATGTAAGTGCATTCTGTTGATGTTTGTGTGTATGCTTACAATGTAGCTTGGTGCATAATAGTAGAACAGAGGAAAAGAGAAGAGAGAGGTCAAATGTATATTTATAATACATTAGCATAGCCACGGGAAGTAGGGGTGCAGAGGTTGTAGCAGCAGCCCCTGAACAATCATAATAATAGAAAATATACAGTGGGGAGAACAAGTATTTGATACACTGCCGATTTTGCAGGTTTTCCTACTTACAAAGCATGTAGAGGTCTGTAATTTTTTTATCATAGGTACACTTCAACTGTGAGAGACGGAATCTAAAACAAAAATCCAGAAAATCACATTGTATGATTTTAAGTAATTCATTTGCATTTTATTGCATGATATAAGTATTTGATCACCTACCAACAACCAGTAAGAATGCCGGCTCTGTTAGTTTTTCTATAAGAAGCCTTCCTGTTCTCCACTCATTACCTGTATTAACTGCACCTGTTTGAACTCGTTACCTGTATAAAAGACACCTGTCCACACACTCAATTAAACAGACTCCAACCTCTCCACAATGGCCAAGACTAGAGAGCTGTGTAAGGACATCAGGGATAGAATTGTAGACCTGCACAAGGCTGGGATGGGCTACAGGACAATGACAAGCAGCTTGGTGAGAAGGCAACAACTGTTGGCGCAATTATTAGAAAATGGAAGAAGTTCAAGATGACGTTCGATCACCCTCGGTCTGGGGCTCCATGCAAGATCTCACCTCGTGGGGCATCAATGATCATGAGGAAGGTGAGGGATCAGCCCAGAACTACACGGCAGGACCTGGTCAATGACCTGAAGAGAGCTGGGACCACAGTCTCAAAGAAAACCATTAGTAACACACTACGCCATCATGGATTAAAATCCTGCAGCGCACACAAGGTCCCCCTGCTCAAGCCAGCGCATGTTCAGGCCCATCTGAAGTTTGCCAATGACCATCTGGATGAACCAGAGGAGGAATGGGAGAAGGTCATGTGGTCTGATGAGACAAAAATAGAGCTTTTTGGTCTAAGCTCCACTCACCGCGTTTGGAGAAAGAAGAAGGATGAGTACAACCCCAAGAACACCATCCCAACCGTGAAGCATGGAGGTGGAAACATCATTCTTTGGGGATGCTTTTCTGCAAAGGGGACAGAACGACTGCACTGTATTGAGGGGAGGATGGATGGGGCCATGTATCGTGAGATCTTGGCCAACAACCTCCTTCCCTCAGTAAGAGCATTGAAGATGGTTCTTGGCTGGGTCTTCCAGTTGACAACGACCCAAAACACACAGCCAGGGCAACTAAGGAGTGGCTCCGTAAGAAGCATCTCAATGTCCTGGAGTGGCCTAGCCAGTCTCCAGACCTGACCCCAGTAGATAATCTTTGGAGGGAGCTGAAAGTCCGTATTGCCCAGCGACAGCCCCAAAACGTGAAGGATCTGGAGAAGGTCTGTATGGAGGAGTGGGCCAAAATCCCTGCTGCAGTGTGTGCAAAACTGGTCAGGGACTACAGGAAATGTATGATCTCTGTAATTGCAAACAAAGGTTTCTGTACCAAACATTAAGTTCTGCTTTTCTGATGTATCAAATACATATATCATGCAATAAAATTCTAATTCATTACTTAAAAATCATACAATGTGATTTTCTGGATTTTCACAGTTGTAGTGTACCTATGATAAAAATTACAGACCTCTACATGCTTTGTAAGTAGGAAAACCTGCAAAATCGGCAGTGTATCAAATACTTGTTCTCCCCTACTGTATATATACAGTACTGTGCAAAAATGTTATGCATGTCTGAAAAAATGCTGTTAAGTAAGAATGCTTTCAAAAATAGTCATGTGATTAGTTTATATTTATCAACTAACAAAATGCAAAGTGAGTGAACGGAAGAAAAATCTACATCAAATCAATATTTGGTGTCACCCCTCTTTACCTTCAAAACAGCATCAATTCATCTAGGTACACCTGCACACAGTTTTTGAAGGACCTCAGCAGGTAGGTTGGCCCAAACATCTTGGAGAACTAACCACAGTTCCTCTGTGGATTTAGGCAGCCTTGGGTTCTTCTCTCTTCATGTAGTCCCAGACAGACTCGATGATGTTGAGATCAGGGTTCTGTGGGGGCCATAGCATCACTTCCAGGACTCCTTGTTCTTCTTTACGCTGAAAATAGTTCTTAATGACGTTCACTGTATGTTTGGGGTTGTTGTCATGCTGCAGAATACATTTGGGGCGAATCAGATGCCTCCCTGATGGTATTGCATGATGGATAAGTATCTGCCTGTACTTCTCATCATTGAGGAGACCATTCATTCTGACCAAATCCCCAACTCCATTTGCAGAAATGCAGCAAAACTTGCAAGGAACCTCCACCATGCTTCACTGTTGCCTGCAGACACTCATTTGTGTACCGCTCTCCAGTCCTTCGGCGAACAAACTGCCTTCTGTTACAGCCAAATATTTCAAATTTTGACTTATGAGTCCAGAGCACCAAATGCCATTTTTCTGCACCCCAGGGTCCGGATTCACAAAACTTTACTTACGAAAAAAATAGGAAGTTCATAACATAGTTCATAAATGCAAGTCTTCTAAATGTTCTTAGGAACTTCATAAATATCTTTCTTAAGAACTTTGTAAATAAATGTATTTCTGTATTGACGTTAGTGACGTGCTTGAAACCAATAAGCCTATGTGACAGGGATGATCGGATTTGGTTATTTGGTTATTTTTCATACATTTTAACCATCAGACTAGATATATGGTGCTTGCCTACGGAGCTGTGAGGGGAACGGCACCTCAGTACCTCCAGGCTCTGATCAGGCCCTACACCCAAATAAGGGCACTGCGTTCATCCACCTCTGGCCTGCTCGCCTCCCTACCACTGAGGAAGTACAGTTCCCGCTCAGCTCAGTCAAAACTGTTCGCTGCTCTGGCTCCCCAATGGTGGAACAAACTCCCTCACGACGCCAGGACAGCGGAGTCAATCACCACCTTCCGGAGACACCTGAAACCCCACCTCTTTAAGGAATACCTAGGATAGGATAAAGTAATCCTTCTCACCCCCCCCCCCCCTTAAAATATTTAGATGCACTATTGTAAAGTGGTTGTTCCACTGGATGTCATAAGGTGAATGCACCAATTTGTAAGTCGCTCTGGATAAGAGCGTCTGCTAAATGACTTAAATGTTAAATGTAAATATATCAAAATCAAAAATGGATAACCAAGAAAAGACATTCAGGTGATGGTGGAGGAAATAGCAGCCAGGAAAAGGTTGCTGTTGGGGAAACCTTTATGGCTGCAGGGACAGTATTGAGTAGCTTGGATGAGAGGTGCCCATAGTAAACAGCCTGCTCCTCAGTCGTAGTTGCTAATATTGGCATATTATTAGTAGTATTAGATAGAAAACACTCTGAATTTTCTAAAACTGTTTGAATTATGTCTGTGAGTATAACAGAACTCATATTGCCACTGCCACGAGTGGACCATGCTTTCACAAGGCGCGTTCACATGGAAAGGACCTGCGTTCCATCGCTCATCTGAAGTCATTCTAATTCTCCGGTTGGAACGTTATTCAAGATGTATGTAAACAACATTCTAAAGATTGATTCAGTACATCGTTTGACATGTTTCTACTGACTGTTACGGAACTTTCGGACATTTCGTCACGTTATAGTGGACGCGCTTTGTGACTTTGAAATTGTTTAATTTGGCTATTGTTCTGAGCTCCATCTCAGATTATTGCATGGGTTGCTTTTTCTGTAATGTAAAAAAAGAATCTGACACAGCATTTGCATTAAGGAGAGGTATATCTATAATTCCATGTGTATGGCTGTGTTTATTGTGGTTTGGTGGAGACCTAACATAATCGTTTGTAGTGCTTTCGCTGAAAAGCCTATTTGAAATCGGACACTTGGGTGGGATTAACAACGAGAATAGCTTTAAAATTATATAAGACACATGTATGTTTTAGGAATTGTAATTATGAGATTTCTGTGGTTTGAATTTGGCGCCCTCTATTTTCACTGGTAGTTGTCATATCGATCCCGGTATTGGAAATGCAGCCATAACAAGTTAATAACTGCGGGGTCACTGCAGAGACCAAAAATAAAAGATGGGCGAGAGTGGCCGAGTCTGTCTCTGCCGTCAGGGGAATGGCAAGGGACAGTGACGCCCTAAAAAATAAGTGGTCCGACATCAAGTCGGCTGCTAAGAAGAAGGGAGCTGAGAGACCATTCATGTAGACCAGCTGCAGGAGAAGGTGTCGTCCACCATAGAGGTGGTGGTAGAGTGACTGCGCGACCGGCAACTTAGTTAGCTACATTAGCTAGCTAATGTGTAAAGACATTATAGCCAAAATAGCTAACGACGTTAACGTTAGCTAAGTTAGCCAAGTTCTTCTCTGTAAATTAACGAGATAGCGCTAGCTATTTAACACTTCTAGAATATTGAAATATATTCTTAATTACTAGCTTTCTAGATTATGCGTGTTTCATTTGTATTCTTGCTGTATTTAATATCCGGTAGCCAAATGTGTCTGTGGAGCAAGAAAACGCGCATGGTTACAAAAGTATCCATTCATCTCAAGAAAAGGGTTCAGCTGTCCTAAAGTACATTACCAAGAAGAAATCCTTAAGCATTATTTTCAATATTCCCATTTCTTCTTAACATTTTCTTAGGAAGAAGCTTAGGAGAAACCTTAAGAACATTTCCAAAAACTTTATTGAGGAATGGTAACTTTGCTTAACTTTCTTCTTAAGTCTATAGTTAAGGAAAAAATGGCAGTTAGGAAGAAATGTCTTCTTAAGGTTTTGTGAATCCGGCCCCAGTTCCTGTGTTTTCATGCATAGTTGAGTCGCTTGTCCTCGTTTCCACGTCGGAGGTATGGCTTTTTGGTCACAAGTCTTCTGACCAGACTTCTCCGGACAGTAGATGGGTGTACCAGTGTCCCACTATTTTCTGCCAATTCTGAGCTGATGACAATGCTGGACATCTTCCGATTTCAAAGGGAAGTGTAGGATAGGATAGATAAAGGTCTGTAGCATGATGTGTCTTTCATCTGCTGAAGTAAGTTCCCTTGGCCGACCACTGTGTCTACGGTCCTCAGCGTTACCCGTTTCTTTGTGCTTCTTCAAAAGAGTTTGGACAGAAAATCTGGAAACCCCTGTCTGTCTTGACATTTCTGCCTGGGAGAGACCTTGCTGATGCAGTATAACTACATTGTGTCTTGTTGCTGTGCTCAGTCCTGCCATGGTGTATGACTTTTGACAGTTAACTGTCTTCAGCAACCTCACCTTGTTAGCTGAGTTTGGCTGTTCCTCACCCAGTTTTATTCCTCCTACACAGCTGTTTCTGTTTCAGTTAATGATTTTGTTTCAACCTACATATTGCATTGATGATCATTAGCACCTGTTTGGTATAATTGTTTAATCAAACACCTGACTATATGCCTACAAAATCCCTGACTCGAAGAATTGATGCTGTTTTGAAGGCAAAGGGTGGTCACACCAAATATTGATTTGATTTATATTTTCTTCACTCACTTTGCATTTAGTTAGTTGATAAATATGAACTACTAATGTCTATTTTTGAAAGCATTCTTACTTTACAGCATTTTTCCACACCTGCCTAAAACTTCTGCACGGTACTGGGTGTATATGTATGTATGTATGTGTGTGTTTTTCTTTTTTTCTTTTATATATATTTTTTCTTCACAAAAGTAGTGGACTGGGCCTTTTAATAGTCCTGTATTAGCGGACCGATACAGCCGTCTGCAGCGCAGGCAAAGACCCCACCCACTCCAAAACTTTATAACCACGACTATGGACAGTAGAAGAAGTTAGGTTTGAGCTAAAAGTGGGCACATCCTGCTCAGGCTAAATGGATGCCAGTGACCCTTGGGGCCCTTGCTTAATTTTAAACTTTAACTTTATCTAACCAGGTAGGCTAGTTGAGAACAAGTTCTCATTTGCAATTGCGACCTGGCCAAGATAAAGCATAGCAATTCGACACATACAACAACACAGAGTTACACATGGAAGAAACAAACATACAGTCAATAATACAGTAGAACAAAAGAAAACAAAAAGTCTATATACAGTGAGTGCAAATGAGGTAAGATAAGGGAGTTAAGACAATAAATAGGCCATGGTGGCGAAGTAATTACAATATAGCAATTAAACACTGGAATGGTAGATGTGCAGAAGATGAATGTGCAAGTAGAAATACTGGAGCAAGAAAAATAAATTAATACAGTATAGGGATGAGGTAGATCGATGGGTTGTTTACAGATGGGCTATCTACAGGTGCAGTGATCTGTGAGCTGCTCTGACAGCTGGTGCTTAAAGCTAGTGAGGGAGATATGAGTCTCCAGCTTCAGAGATTTGTGCTGTTCGTTCCAGTCATTGGCACCAGAGAACTGGAAGGAAATACAACCAAAGGAGGAATTTGCTTTGGGGGTGACCAATGAGATAAACCTGCTGGAGCGCATGCTACGAGTGGGTGCTGCTATGGTGACCAGTGAGCTGAGATAAAGTGGGGCTTTACCTAGAAGGGACTTGTAGATAACCTGTAGCCAGTGGGTTAGGCGACGAGTATAGGCAAGGGCCAACCAACGAGAGAGTACAGGTCGCAGTGGTGGGTAGTGTATGGGGCTTTGGTGACAAAAGGGATGGCACTGTGATAGACTGCATCCAATTTGTTGAGTAGAGTGTTGGAGGCTATTTTATAGATGACATCGCTGAAGTCAAGGATCGGTAGGATGGTCAGTTTTACGAGGGTATGTTTGGCAGCACGAGTGAAGGATGCTTTGTTGTGATATAGGAAGCCGATTCTAGATTTAATTTTGGATTGGTGATACTTAATGTGAGTCTGGAAGGAGAGTTTAAAGTCTAACCAGACACCTAGGTATTTGTAGTTGTCTACGTATTATAAGTCAGAGCCGTCCAGAGTAGTGATGCTGGACAGGCGAGCAGGTGCGGGCAGTGATCGATTGACTAGCATGCATTTAGTTTTACTTGCATTTAAGAGCAGTTGGAGGCCACCGAAGGAGAGTTGAATGGCATTGAAGCTCATCTGGAGGTTAGTTAACACAGTGTCCAAAGAGGGGCCAAAAGTATACAGAATGGTGTCATCTGCGTATAGATGGATCAGAGAATCACCAGCAGCAAGAGAGACATCATTGATGTATACAGAGAAGAGAGTCGGCCCGAGAATTGAACCCTGTGGCACGCCCATAGACACTGCCAGAAGTTTGGACAACAGGCCCTCCGATTTGACACACTGAACACTATCAGAGAAGTAGTTGGTAAACTAGGCGAGGCAATCATTTGAGAAACCAAGGCTGTCGAGTCTGCCAATAAGAATGTGGTGATTGACAGAGTTGAAAGCCTTGGCCAGGTCGATGAATACGGCTGCACAGTTATGTCTCTTATCGATGGCGGTTATGATGTCGTTTAGGACCTTGAGCGTGGCTGAGGTGCACCCATGACCAGCTCTGAAACCAGATTTCATAGCGGAGAAGGTACGGTGAGATTCGAAATGGTTGGTAATTTGTTTGTTAACCTGGCTTTTGAAGACTTTAGAAAGGCAGGGTAGGATAGATATAGGTCTGTAGCAGTTTGGGTCTAGAGTGTCACCCCCTTTGAAGAGGGGGATGACCGCGGCAGCTTTCCAATCTTTGGGAATCTCAGACGATACGAAAGACAGGTTGAACAGAACATCAGCTATCTGGATTTGGGTGAAGAAGAAATGGTGGGGGTCTTTGGCGGGTTACTGTGCTGGGTGCCGGGCAGTTGACCGGGGTAGCTGTAGCCAGGTGGAAAGCATGGCCAGCCATAGAGAAATGCTTATTGAAATTCTCAATTATAGTGGATTTATCAGTGGTAACAGTGTTTCCTAGCCTCAGAGCAGTGGGCAGCTCGGAGGAGGTGCTCTTATTCTCCATGGACGTTACAGTGTCCCATATCCTTTTTGAGTTTGTACTACAGGATGCAAGTTTCTGTTTGAAAAGCTAGCCTTCCTAACTGCCTGTGTATATTTGTTCCTAACTTCCCTGAAAAGTTGCCTATCACGGGGGCTATTCGATGCTAACGCAGAACGCCACAGGATGTTTTGTGCTGGTCAAGGGCAGACAGGTCTGGAGTGAACCGAGGACTATATCTATTCATACTTCTACATTTTGTGAATAGGGCATGCTTATTTAAGATGGTGAGGAAGGCACTTTTAAAGAATAACCAAGAATCCTATACTGACGGGATGAGGTCAATGTCATTCCAGGATACCCCGGCCAGATCGATGAGAAAGGACTGCTCGCAGAAGTGTTTTAGGGAGCATTTGACAGTGATGAGGGGTGGTCGTTTGGTCGCAGACCCATTACGGATGCAGGCAATGAGGCAGTGATCGCTGAGATCTTGATTGAAAACAGCAGAGGTGTATTTGGAGGGCGAGTTAGTTAGGGTGATATCTATGAGGGTGCCCGTGTTTACAGATTTGGGGTTGTACCTTGTAGGTTCATTGATAATTTATGTGAGATTGAGGGAATCAAGCTTAGATTGCAGGACGGCCGGGGTGTTAAGCATGTCCCAGTTTAGGTCACCTAGTAGCACGAGCTCAGAAGATAGATGGGGGGCAGTCAATTCACATATGGTGTCGAGGGCACAGCTGGGGGCAGAGGGTGGTCCATAGCAAGCAGCAACAGTGAGAGACTTGTTTCTGGAAAGGTGCGTTTTTAGAAGTAGAAGCTCGAATTGTTTGGATAAAGACCTGGCTAGTATGACAGAACTCTGCAGGCTATCTTTGCAGTAGATGCAACACCACCCCCTTTGGCAGTTCTATCTTGGCGAAAAATGTTATAGTTAGGTATGGAGATTTCAGGGTTTTTGGTGGTTTTCCTATGCCAGGATTCAGACACGGCTAAGACATAGGGGTTGACAGTGTGCTAAAGCAGTGAGTAAAACAAACTTAGGGAGTAGTCTTCTAATGTTAACATGCATGAGGTGGCGCCACATTTTTTGGGCCTCTTTCAACTGTGTTCCCTATAGAATAGACCGAGACAGAGAGTTTGCTCTGAACACAGGTATTCACCAGACACATATGTATTGTGGTCCTCTCGGAACGCCTCAGAAGTGGACACTTGACAGTCCAAGCAAAATGTTCTCCAAACAGATGTCTTGCACTTAAAGCAGCAATCAGCAGTTGAAACTATAACAAAACATAATCCCCACCACGGTTTCAGTAAAAAGCTGAGGGATAGGGCTGGAGAAATGTCACCATTCAAAGAGAGAGCTATAGATGCAAGGACTGACCATCCATGATATCAAAAGTATAGTTGTAACCATGTTTTGAGTCTATACAGTGTTTGTTTACATTTACTTTCTTTACAAACTTTAGAGTTAAATAAGCCTATATTCTGGGTTCTGATGGGGTATGACAGTTGAACTAACCTCATGAGGCATTTATAAATTGTATTAGTCAAGAAACATTGGGTGCATATCACTCCAAAAAGTGATGCAGAAACTGCAGATTGCCCATTTAAAGGCCCACTCTATGATATTTACAGCTGTTTCTGATAATTTAAGGCCTAATGAGCTTTGTTAAATAACCCCATCACAATCCCTCAGCTAAATACAAATAAAGTGACAGGGTTTCCGTTTTGTTGTTTTTCAAATGAAGGACTTATGTCTATGGGGAACTAGAAACGGTATTCTATATTCTCCCCCTCTTTCCAACCCACTAGTACTGTTTGTGTCTCAGACAATTCCACCCTGCCGAAGTATGCAAGCAGAAGGAAGGCAGTTAAAACAGATTGGGGACTTTTCTCTTTTCTGGCCCAGAAGCCCACCTGTTTTCCATAAACCTCCAGTGTTTACAGGCTACGGTGGATTGGGAAGCATTCATCACGCTATAGCTTGAAATCAGAGCAGTAAACACGGGAGAATAAATGGAGATCTTATCTGGCTGATAATCGGAGCGTCGTCCCAGCTCTTGGACATACAGTGCAGAACATGTACTTGTGACATTTTGTGGCTTTTTTTGCACAAACGAGTGAATGATTGAGTAAGTAACGCAATGTCCCTCCCATCCCACAGGTGGTGCCAGCACTACGGAAGCACGGGTCTTCAGGGAGGCCAGGGGCAGGAACAGTGCCGAGCCCCACATCAAGAGGCCCATGAATGCCTTCATGGTGTGGGCCAAGGACGAGAGGAGGAAGATCCTGCAGACCTTCCCCGACATGCATAACTCCAACATCAGCAAGATCCTGGGTAAGATGACCTCTTTTGTTCAGAGCCGTGGTGTAGTGGTAAAACTCCCTGGCATGTTACAAATAAAACTCCCCACTGGAGACCAGGTTTCAATCCATGCGTCCATCCCTCTCACGCTTTCTCCCACTTGCCGGTCCCACCCTCTAATTTCCTAGCGGTCTTTAAGGGATACTTCGGCATTTTAGCAATGAGGCCATTTATCTACTTCCCCAGAGTCAGATGAACTGGTGGATATCAATTGTATGTCTCTGTTTCCAGTATGAAGGAATATAAAGGTACTTTCATGAGCCAATGCTAACTAGCGTTAGCAAAATGACTGGAAGTCTATGGGTATCTGCTAGCATGCTAGTTAGCAATTGTGGTAGTGCGAGTTAGCAACTTCTTTCAAACTGCACTCAGAGACATAAAAATGGTACCAACAAGTTCATCTGACTCTGGAGAACTACATAAAGGGCCACATTGCCAAAATAATGAAGTATCCCTTTAATAAAGTGTATAGAAACACCTAACAATTTACAACTATATATTTTTAAAGATGGACCCCATACACTGTGGCCTTGTTTCTATTTATTATTTTTTATTTCACCTTTATTTAACCAGGTAGGCTAGTTGAGAACAAGTTTTCATTTGCAACTGCGACCTGGCCAAGATAAAGCATAGCAATTTGACACATACATCAACACAGAGTTACACATGGAATAAACAAACATACAGTCAATAATACAGTAGAACAAAAGAAAACAAAAAGGCTATATACAGTGAGTGCAAATGAGGTAAGATAAGGGAGTTAAGACAATAAATAGGCCATGGTGGCGAAGTAATTACAATTACAATATAGCAATTAAACACTGAAATGGTAGATGTGCAGAAGATGAATGTGCAAGTAGAGATACTGGTGTACAAAGAAGCAAGATAAATAAATAAATACATTATGGGGATGAGGTAGGTAGATGGATGGGCAGTTTACAGAGTTACCTGCTGGAGCGCGTGCTACGAGTGGGTGCTGCTATGGTGACCAGTGAGCTGAGATAAGGTGGGGCTTTACATAGCAGAGACTGGTAGATAACCTGTAGCCAGTGGGTTAGGAGACGAGTATGAAGCGAGGGCCAACCAACGAGAGCGTACAAGTCGCAATGCTGGGTAGTGTCTGGGGCTTTGGTGACAAAACGGATGGCACTGTGATAGACTTCATCCAATTTGTTGAGTAGAGTGTTGGAGGCTATTTTATAGATGACATCACCGAAGTCAAGGACCGGTAGGATGGTCAGTTTTACGAGGGTATGTTTGGCAGCATGAGTGAAGGATGCTTTGTTGCGATATAGGAAGCCGATTCTAGATTGGAGATGCTTAATGTGAGTCTGGAAGGAGAGTTTACAGTCTAACCAGACAACTAGGTATTTGTAGTTGTCTACGTATTCTAAGTCAGAGCCGTCCAGAGTAGTGATGCTGGACGGGCGAGCAGGTGCAGGCAGTGATCGATTGACTAGCATGCATTTAGTTTTACTTGCATTTAAGAGCAGTTGGAGGCCACGGAAAGAGAGTTGTATGGCTTTGAAGCTCGTCTGGAGGTTAGTTAACACAGTGTCCAGAAGTATACAGAATGGTGTCGTCTGCGTAGAGGTGTATCAAATCAAATCAAATTTATTAATATAGCCCTTCGTACATCAGCTGATATCTCAAAGTGCTGTACAGAAACCGAGCCTAAAACCCCAAACAGCAAGCAATGCAGGTGTAGAAGCATGGTGGCTAGGAAAAACTCCCTAGAAAGGCCAAAACCTAGGAAGAAACCGAGAGAGGAACCAGGCTATGTGGGGTGGCCAGTCCTCTTCTGGCTGTGCCGGGTGGAGATTATAACAGAACATGGCCAAGATGTTCAAATGTTCATAAATGACCAGCATGGTCAAATAATAATAAGGCAGAACAGTTGAAACTGGAGCAGCAGCACAGTCAGGTGGACTGGGGACAGCAAGGAGTCATCATGTCAGGTAATCCTGGGGCATGGTCCTAGGGCCCAGGTCCTCTGAGAGAGAGAAAGAAAGAGAGAAGGAGAGAATTAGAGAACGCACACTTAGATTCACACAGGACACCGAATAGGACAGGAGAAGTACTCCAGATATAACAAACTGACCCTAGCCCCCCGACACATAAACTACTGCAGCATAAATACTGGAGGCTGAGAGAGGAGGGGTCAGGAGACACTGTGGCCCCATCCGAGGACACCCCCGGACAGGGCCAAACAGGAAGGATCACCAGCAGCAAGAGCAACATCATTGATGTATACAGAGAAGAGAGTCGGCCCGAGGCTTGAACCCTGTGGCACCCCCATAGACACTGCCAAAGGTCCGGACAACAGGCCCTCCGATTTGACACACTGAACTCTATCAGAGAAGTAGTTGGTAAACCAGGCGAGGTAATCATTTGAGAAAACAAGGCTGTCGAGTCTGCCAATAAGAATGTGGTGATTGACAGAGTCGAAAGCCCTGGTCAGGTTGATGAATATGGCTGCACAGTAATGTCTCTTATCGATGGCTGTTATGATGTCATTTAGGACCTTGAGCGTGGCTGAGGTACACCCATGACCAGCTCTGAAACCAGATTTCATAGTGGAGAAGGTACAGTGGGATTCGACATGGTTGGTAATTTGTTTGTTATCTTTGCTTTCGAAGACCTTAGAAAGGCAGGGTAGGATAGATATAGGTCTGTAGCAGTTTGGGTCTAGAGTGTCACCCCCTTTGAAGAGGGGGATGACCGCGGCAGCTTTCCAATCTTTGGGAATCTCAGACGATACGAAAGAGAGCTTGAACAGGCTAGTAATAGGGGTTGCAACAATTTTGGCAGTTAATTTTTAGAAAGAGAGGTTCCAGATTGTCTAGCCCGGCCGATTTGTATGGGTCCAGATTTTGCAGCTCTTTCAGAACAACAGCTATCTGGATTTGGGTAAAGGAGAAATGGTGGGGGCTTTGACGGGTTGCTGTGGGGGTTGCTGTGGCATGTGACCAGGGTAGGGGTTTGAAAGTGATGAAGTGTGGTTGTTTGGTCGCAGAACCATTACGGATGCAGGCAATGAGGCAGTGATCGCTGATATCTTGTTTGAAAACAGCAGAGGTGTATTTGGATGGCGAGTTAGTTAGGATGACATCTATGAGGGTGCCCGAGTTTACGGATTTGGAGTTCTACCTGGTAGGTTCATTGATAATTTGTGTGAGATTGAGGTCAATAAACTTGGATTGTAGGATGGCCGGGGTGTTAAGCATGTCCCAGTTTAGGTCACCTAGTAGCACGAGCTCAGAAGATAGATGGGGGGCAATCAATTCACATATGGTGTCGAGGGCACAGCTTGTGGCAGAGGGAGGTCTATAGCAAGCAGCAACAGTGAGAGACTTGTTTCTGGAAAGGTGCATTTTTAGAAGTAGAAGCTCGAATTGTTTGGGTACAGACCTGGATAGTAATACAGAACTCTGCAGGCTATCTTTGCAGTAGATTGCAACACTGCCCCCTTTGGCAGTTCTATCTTGGCAAAAAAATATATAGTTAGGGATGTAGTTTTCAGGGTTTTTTGGTGGTTTTCCTATGCCAGGAAAAGACATAGGGGTTGGCAGAGTGTGCTAAAGCAGTGAGTAAAACAAACTTAGGGAGTAGGCTTCTAATGTTAACATTCATGGATCCAAGGCTACGCTCATTTGCAAAAATTTAGTTGATTGATATACCACAGAAACCAATTTAGCGGTTTTGAGTGTGAATACATAGCAAATCATCCCGTACTGGGACACGGTCCGATAGGGCTTCCGAGCAAGTGGTGTATAGTTAACAAATAAAAAATGCTGCGACCCAATAGTCAGGGTTGGGTAGGTTACTTTTTCGTGAAATCCAATTGCGAACCAATTACAATCTTGTCTCATCACTGCACCTCCCCACCGGGCTCCGGAGAGGCATCGGTCAAGTCATGGGTTCCCCTCAAAACATGACCCACAAAGCCTCGCTTCTTAATTAACACCCACTCGCTTTAATAATAATAATAATAATAATATATGCCATTTAGCAGACGCTTTTATCCAAAGCGACTTACAGTCATGTGTGCATACATTCTACGTATGGGTGGTCCCGGGGATCGAACCCACTACCCTGGCGTTACAAGCGCCATGCTCTACCAACTGAGCTACAGAAGGACCACTGTGCTTTACCTGGAAGCTTTACCTGGAAGCCAGCTAAACCAATGTGTCAGAGGAAACACCACTCAACCGACGACCCTGAAGTCAGCCTGCAAGCACCCGGGCCGCCACAAGGAGTCACTAGAGCGCGATGAGCCAAGTTAAATCCCCCTCGGCCAAACCCTCCCCTAACCCGGACGATGCTGGTCCAATTGTGCTCTGTCCTATGGGACTCCCGTTTCACGGCCAATTGTAACACAGCCTGGGGTAGCTTACATTCTAAATGTAATCCGTTACTGTTACCAGTTACTTGTATAAAATTGTAATCAGTAAAGTAACTTTTGGGTTACCAAAGCTCAGTAAGGTAATCAGGTACTTTTAGATTACTCACCCCTTAAGAGGCGCAAATTAGCGTTTTTCATCATAAATCTTGTTGAGGCAGCTCTGCAGCTCTGCAGAGTGGTCACTAGCTGAAACAGCCACAAAGTACGATTTTAACCTTAACCCTAACCACACTACTAACCCTAATGCCTACCTCTAACCTTAAATTAAGACCAAAAAGCTATTTTTGTTTTAATTAATATGTACAACATAGGCAATTTTGCCTTTGCAGCTGGCCCATCTAGCGGAAATTGCTCAGTTCTGCCTCAGACAAGACTCACCTGCTTAACGTCAACCTGCTTAAGAGGCATTAGAAGAAAACAAATGAATATTACTAATTGAAATACATCTATTGTAGGATAAATCAATGTTAGAGTTTTCATAGCCATAAATAGATGTTTAATTTGACTTTAAAAAAATACAAAATAAAAATATTTCACCTTTATTTAACCAGGTAGGCTAGTTGAGAACAAGTTCTCATTTACAACTGTGACCTGGCCAAGATAAAGCAAAGCAGTTCGACACATACAACAACACAGAGTTACACATGTAATAAACAAACATACAGTCAATAATGCAGTAGAAAAAGTATATGTATAGTGTGTGCAAATGAGGTAGGATAAGGCAGGTAAGGCAATAAATAGGCCATGGTGGCGAAGTAATTACAATATAGCAATTAAACACTGGAATTGTAGATGTGCAGAAGATTAATGTGCAAGTAGAGATACTGGGGTTCAAAGGAGCAAGATAAATAAATAAATACAGTATGGGGATGAGGTAGTTGGATGGGCTATTTACAGATGGGCTATGTATAGGTGCAGTGATCTGTGAGCTGCTCTGACAGCTGGTGCTTAAAGCTAGTGAGGGAGATATGAGTCTCCAGCTTCAGAGATTTTTGCAGTTTGTCCCAGTCATTGGCAGCAGAGAATTGGAAGGAAAGGCGGTCAAAGGAAGAATTGGCTTTGGGCGTGACAAGTGAGATATATCTGCTGGAGCGTGTGCTACGGGTGGGTGCTGCTATGGTGACCAGTGAGCTGAGATAAAGTGGGGCTTTACCTAGCAGAGACTTGTACATGACCTGGAACCAGTGGGTTTGGGAATGAGTATGAAGCGAGGGCCAGCCAACGAGAGCGTACTTTGTGTTGGTTCTGTATGGTTCTGTATGTATGTTCTAACCCATTTCTACTTCATATAATAATATGATTAAGCCATGATTAGGCTATATCTGTCACACCCTGACCATAGTTTTCTTTGTATGTTTCTATGTTTTGTTTGATCACGGTGTGATCTGAGTGGAAATTCTATGTTGGATGTCTAGTTTGTCTGTTTCTGTGTTTGGCCAGATATGGTTCTCAATCAGAGGCAGGTGTTTGTCATTGTCTCTGATTGGGAGCCATATTTAGGTAGCCTGCTTTGTCATTGTGGGTGATTGTCTATGTTAGTTGCTTGTGTCAGCACAGTTCTCATTATAGCTTCACGGTCGTTATTTGTTTATTGATTTGTATAGTTTTGTATAGTTTGTATTCAGTGCTTTCTTTAATTAAAAAATCATCATGAACACATACCACGCTGCATTTTGGTCCACTCCTTACGACGATCATTTACATTTAAGTCATTTAGCAGACGCTCTTATCCAGAGCGACTTACAAATTGGTGCATTCACCTTATGACATCCAGTGGAACAACCACTTTACAATAGTGCATCTAAATATTTTAAGGGGGGAAGGGGGGGTGAGAAGGATTACTTTATCCTATCCTAGGTATTCCTTAAAGAGGTGGGGTTTCAGGTGTCTCCGGAAGGTGGTGATTGACTCCGCTGTCCTGGCGTCATTTCCATTAAAAAAAACAATCTGTCAGATTTCCAGTCAGTCCAATTATTTAGTACCCCTTTATCTTCAAGAATAGGAACAGGAAATATGGAAAAATAGATTAGTCAAATTGTTTGGTATTTAGTATTGATGTTTATTCGGATCCCCATTAGCCGCTACAAAAGCTGCAGCTACTCTTCTGGGGTCCACATGAAACATGACATCATACATAGTACAGAACATTATTAGTCAAGGACCGATCTACATACATTTTTAAATGTATGTCACACACAGCCTACATATCAGTACACGCAATATCTAGGTGTCATACATAGTACAGTGCAAATTACAATACAATATATATAAAATGGCTGAGTCTCTTCACAGTCCCCTTTGTGCAGTAAGGTGTTATTTTATCTGTTTTTTTAATCAAATCATATGTTACCTTACAGTGAAATGCTTACTTACAAGCCCTTAATCAACAATTCAGTTTTAAGAAAATACCAAAAAAGTAAGAGATAAGAATAACAAATAATTAAGGAGCAGAATTAAATAACAATAGTGTGGCTATATACAGGGGGTATACAGAGTCAATGTGCGGGTGCACAGGTGTCGAGATAATTGAGATAATTATGTACATGTTGGTAGAGTTATTAAAGTGGCTATGCATGGATAATAACAGAGTAGCAGCAGCGTGGGGGGGGGGGGGGGGCAATGCAAATAGTCTGGGTGGCCGTTTGATTAGCTGTTCAGGAGTCTTATGGCTTGGGGTAGAAGCTGTTTATTGCTGTGTATTACCTAGGATGGAAGAGTTCCATGTAGTCATGGCTCTATTTAATACTGTGTGTTTTCCAGGATCTGTTCTGGACCTGGGGACTGTGAAGAGACCTCTGGTTGCATGCCTTGTGTTGTACCGATGAGTGTCCGAACTGTGTGCCAACTGAACAGACAGTTCGGTACCATCAATACCTCTCACAAAGACTAATAGTGATGCAGTCAATCTCTCCTCAATTTTGAGCCAGGAGAGACTGACATGCATGTTACTGACACTTTCCTTCCTTATACATCTAAGTGCAATATGTGCTCCTGGTGTTCTGGATCAACATCAATTTACCTATGTGCTTCTTTGCCATACATGACCACAGCTGGGCAGTAGTCTAGCTGTGACAAAACTAGGGCCTGTAGGACCTGTCTGCTCGGCTGAGATGTCAAGAAGGCAGAACAACACCCTATCATGGACAGAACTCTTCCCATTTTAGCAACCATCGAGTCTATGTTTTGAATATGGCAGCTTGAATATGGCAGTTACACCCAGCAGTTTAGTTTGCTCAACTTGCTCAATAGCCACATTATTCAATAATAGATCTAAACGAGGTTTAGAGTTGAGCGAGTGGTTTGTCCCAAAAAATATGCTTTTTATTTTTGAGATATTTACCACCAGCCTATGGCTAGTTACCCATTCTAAAACTGACTGGAGCTCTATGTTAAGGGTGTCCGTTAGTTATTTTATTGTTGCCGCCAACGTGTATACTGTTGAGTCGTCAGCGTACATAGACACACAGGCTTTATTTAAGGTCAGTGGAGGTCATTTGTAAAAACAGAAAACAATAATGGGCCTAGTCAGCTGCCCTGCGGTACACCACACTCAACTGAATTTGCATGAGAGAGTCTTCCATTAATGAAAACCCTCAGTGTTCTATTATATAGGTAACTCTCAATCCATAATAAGGTAGAGGATGCAAATCCATGACACCTTTCAGCAAAAGGTTATGATAAATGACATCAAAAGCTGCGCTGAATTCTAATAGAACAGCTCCCAATCTTCTTACTATCAATTTCCGTCAGCCTGTAATCTGTCATTTGTGTCAGTGCCGAGCATGTTGAGTGCACTTCTCTATAAGCATGCTGTAAGTCTGTTTTACATTTTTTGTTGTTGTAAAATAACTTTATATTTTATCAAACACACAAAACAATACGTTTGCAAAGCACTTCTACAGTTTGCTAAGCACTAGGTTGATTGATCAGCTGCTTGAACCATTAAAGTGTGCTCTGCTATTCTTGGGTGGCGGAATGACGTTTACTTCCCTCCAAGTCTGAGGACTCACACCATCTTCTGGGCTAAGCATATCCCAAAAACGAAGGACTAATTAGCCTACTATGTTGTTTATTATTTTGTTGTCGTGGAGGACTGATTGGGTCTCATTGCTTTGGGTTGAAAAATAAATTATGCTCTTGCTTTGTTTAAGCAGCTGTTTAAGTCAATCAAAAGTTTGCGAGTTTGAGAATATCTGTTTTAATTTTTATAATCAGCATGAATTAGATTGAGCAATAAAAGTCCCACTCATGATCTTCTTAAATTCATTTTGGTGTTGACAGGATGGAGCACAACACCACGGGGAAGTTCCTCAAAAGGGGGGAACTCCCTCTAACTTTTATTCTATAGGCTGGCATCTGCACTATGCTGCTGGTGCAAGAGGGCATTTTATACTGGCTGCCCACTGGGGCATATTCATTATGCCAATTCTGTTGCAAAATGTTTCTTAAACAGAAGCAAACGGAAAGAAATGGGGAGGGTCCTAGCTGAATTTGTCCAATAGGAACTGTTGTCTCGCCTTGAGGAAATAGTTGGTGGCCTCTTAAATACAAAACATGGTGGTCCATTAAATAGATAGTTTGCAGGCATGCTCTTTTATAGAGGTAACTGTGCACACTGTGTGCTTATGAGACAGAATCAGAGCGTTACTACTACCCCCCACCCCACCTCCACCTAAACATTCAATAATATATTCAAAATATTGTACATCACTCAACTACCAATCGATCGATGAATCAATCAATTTATCTGACCTTATTTTATTCAATCTAATTTAATAATTCAAACACTATATTGGAAAAAATGATATATTTCTCTTACAAAATACAGTATTCACATTGAACTCTCTTTCTCACACACACATACACTCCACTGAGACCCCAACTGGGGTGATGGATGTATGCAGTGAAAAGTTCTTCTTGTGTTGATACTAGCTAGCTAACTAACACAGTTAGCTATTCACAGAGCACTAAACTTTGCTGTACACAGAATGGCTGAAGGGCTCCACTGTCTTGAGACTTAAGTCCGATCTACATCCCAAATGGCACCCTATTTCAAACAGTATACAGTGCCCAACTTTTTACCAGGGCCCATATTCCTATATAGGGAATATGGTGCTATTTGGGAGACAGCCCTCATAGTTCATAGACTGCATGAATGAACTTGGAATGTTGCTTGGCAACGTGTAGGAGCTGTTTTTTAGAAGGGGGACTATGTGCCTGGTCTTTAGGCCTTTAGCTACAGCTTTGTATATACTTAGAGAGAAAATAGTTTTCTGTCGTGAATTGGTGTTCCACTAGGCTAAAATGTTTAGCTTTGAGCAAATGGTATTAAGTGACTTTGTTTGCTAAAATATTTTAGATGCAAACTGAACGCTGAATTAAAGATATACAATCTTTGCACTTTTCTCATCCATAGACCATTGCTCAATATCACTGAAGTAATCATTCTAAAGAATTGGATAGCTCAAACCTCATCACTCGAAGTTGGGGTAAAAAATGTAGAGTCAGAGCTCACCTATCAGACAGAACATTCCGGATATTTACCTAGCTAGCGGTTTGCTTGTGGTGACACCAGGGAAACGCTAGACCTGAGAGGCGATCAAGAGAGGATGGAGTGTGTGGTGCCCAGACAATAACACAGCTGGAGACGAGGGACATGATGAAAAAAAGGAGTGTCCTCACTGTTTCCTGTTTCCTTAGTAAAAAAAAATAAGGGAGTTTCGATAAACGTTGGTAAACAGATTCCTAGATGCATCCCAAATGGCACCCCAATCCCTATATAGAGCACTACTTTCGACTAGAGCCCTGTGGACCCTGGTCAAAAGTAGTGCACTAACTAGGAAATAGGGTGCGATTTGGGACACAGGCCTAGATTCCTCTCTGTGTGTGTCCTATCTGCGGTGTGTATAATGGGTTGTCAGAAAGCAGATGTGCTCCATTCCTGCGGTAACGGACCTGTCCACTTGTTCTGTCAGCTGGGTGCTTATAGGAGAGACATGTTGAGAACACAATGTATCAGATATCCCCTGCCAATCCTAAGACTGTTTTTTCAAACGTTTCTCTTATTAGAGGCTCCTACCTGAAGAGATGTCCTGCTATGATTGAAGTAAGACAGTATAGATTCAGTGCAGTGGAAGTACTGACACATACTGTTCAATGGCTAATTTAACCCCATTATTAGAACATAAACAATCAATTTACAGAACATTGTAATCCACTAAACGGTGAAAAAATATTTACAGGACCATACTGGACAAACTGACTCCAATAAACTCTTCAAACACCAATACCCTCATGCTGTCGTTGAGTGTGTGTGTGAACATGTGAGTGTGTTTGTTTGTGTGTGCGTTCGTCCTTACGCTGTAGTTTGTGTTTCAACCCTGACTCTTGGTGCGTGTGTCCCGTTATCCATGTCCAGGCTCTCGCTGGAAGTCCATGAGCAACCAGGAGAAGCAGCCATACTATGAGGAACAGGCTCGTCTCAGTAAGAACCATCTGGAGAAGTACCCCAACTACAAGTACAAGCCCCGGCCCAAGAGGACCTGCATCATCGACGGGAAGAAGCTGCGCATCGGGGAGTACAAGCAGATGATGCGCTCGCGGCGACAGGAGATGAGGCAGTTCTTCAGTGTGGGGTAAGAAGAGAGAGACACTCCAACTCAACTACTGGGACAAACTCTTTAGGCTAACTGATAGTGTACTTAAAGGGACATTACACTCCATAATCCAATTGTGTCAGATGTTTTCAAACCTCAAAATGGTCTTCTGTTGACATAAATCCATGTCCCAGGTCATCTGTTGTGTAGATTCAGCTCTATGCCACAATCTAAAATGGAAAAAGATAAGCACCATTTCTATAACAAAGAGATATTGTTCAATCATTTGAATATAGATGTAAAAACATAACCGATGGAGTGGTATGTGAATTCATCTTGACATTAGACTTATTTTGAAGTCAGAAAACTGCTTGGAGTGTAATTAGCCTTTAAAGCAGCAATCAGCAGTTAACTATAACTACGTGTTCTCCTCACCCCTGTTTTAGATAAAAAGCTGACGGATGAGCTGGACAAAATGTGTAACCATTCTCAAATTCATAGACAGAGTTAGGACTGACCATCCATGATATCAAAAGTATAGTTTTAACCATATTCTGAGGCTGTATAGTGTTTTGTTGACATTTACTGTTTACAAACGTTGGAGTTAAACAAGCTTATATTCTGGGTTCTGTTGAGGTATGACAGACAGTTGAACTAAGCTCATGAGGAATTTAGAAGTTATATTAGTCAAGAATCATTGGGTAGACATAGTTAATTTACAAGTCCTAAAGTGGATGTAGCAACTGCACCTTCCCCTTTAATACTAAGTTTAAAGTGATAAGTAAACAGTGATCCTGGGATCAACAATCCCTTTAATATTTTTTCATGCTCACATTTTCAGATGGTACACTTGAGTCAACTGGTCAAATCAAATCAAATGTATTTATATAGCTCTTCGTACATCAGCTGATATCTCAAAGTGCTGTACAGAAACCCAGCCTAAAACCCCAAACAGCAAGCAATGCAGGTGTAGAAGCACGGTGGCTAGAAAAAACTCCCTATAACTGGTCCTAATCATTTTGTTAAGGGAAGTTGTTCTTTGTCTGGCTCATTCCCACTGTACCAAGTACTGACTCTGACCATGTCCCTCAAGCAATAGTGCTGAGCTGTGAGCTGAATTTGTTATCCAAACTACTAGTTTAGCGATAATGAGGTCTCTTATCATTATGCTTTTCTCATCCTCTTCTGTCAAACTGTAGGCAACGCTGAGAACAAGGATAGTGTCACAAATTGCACCCTATTCCCTAAATAGTGCACTAGTTTTGACCGGGACCCTGATTAAAAGTAGTGCGTTATATAGGGAAAAGGGTGCCATTTTGGACTCAGACAAAACTAGTGGCTTGGTCTTAATAGGAAACAGGCATGGATGTGTTTTAAGTCATCACGGCGGGCCTCGTTTCAATGGATTTACCAGGGGCACAGCTTTGAATTGGAACGATTTTTAATAGTTGTCATTTATTAAATTAGGACAATGGCGGGCGCTTGCGGGCGGTAGAAATTGGACACAGACATTACACTACCAGGATATAAAACGTAAGCAGATGTTTGAGAGAGAGAGGGAGAGAGAGACCCAGCTAGCACACAATGTTCTGAGAACCATATTTCTTAGCACTTGGTGAGAGCGTGGTCGTCCTATGATTATTTTGCATACACCCTCCCCACATCTTTCTGGGAATGGTGCATGATAGTTAAGGAACTTTAGAAAAAAAACATACTTTTTTGGTATTCCATTACTTTAACAGAACGTTTCTTAAAAGTTCAAGCATGGTTATATTTCATTTCAATTTTTGTGATGTTCTAGGAACGTTCTCCAACTTACATTTACATTGGGAATATTTTCAAATAGTTTGGAGAATGTTAAGAAACAATGTTCTTCTGTGGGAATTTCAGTACTTCAGGATAACCTTTCTTTCAGGTTTCCATCTAAAGTCATCTTCTCAAATTGTTCCAAAAACGTTAAAAAAACAACGTTCTTCTGTGGGAGGTTTCCATCTAAAGTCATCTTCTCAAATTGTTCCAAAAACGTTTCTTCTGTGGGAATTTCAGTTCCAAAAAATTGTTCCAAAAACGTTAAAAAAACAACGTTCTTCTGTGGGAATTTCAGTACTTCAGGATAACGTTTCCTACAGGTTTCCATCTAAAGTCATGTTCTCAAATTTTTCTGAGAACCTTAAGAAACAATGTTATTTTTTGTGAATTTCAGTACTTCCACAGAACAGTTCCCATGTGAATCTTTTTAATGGCATATTTTTAAGTTCTCAAATGTTGTGACTTAAGCGATGTTCTCAGAATGTTTAGAGAAGGTATGATTCTCTTTTATGTCAGTTCTTGGCAATATTCTGGGAATGTAAATAAAATGGAATTGTATACATTAACATCATAAGTTCTAAAATCCATTCTCAGAACATGAAGAGAATGTTATTTAAAATATGATTTCTCAGCATCAAAAAACTGTCTCTATCCTCTATCTTGTTAAGTGTGTTCATGTGTGTGGCCCAGTAACACTGATCTTAATGAGTGCTTGTTTCTTTTAAAATGTGTATTTTTGAATAGACTCAAATGTTAAATTAAGGTTAAAAAAAATACAAATAAATGAACATTATTTTCATAAAAAAACATGGCATGCTAGGTTCATCCTGGTGGCGCAGTGGACTTATTCAATGGATAGAGAACAGAAGATCATAGGTTTGAAACTCACTGATGCCATGTCCCAATAAAATAAAAATGTGTTGGCATGATAAATGCCCAAGGAAATGAATTTCCATGTTTCCTATCTGTGGTTGGAGGTCCAAATAGTTCCAAATAGTTAACCCAGAATACGCTAGCAGTGTTATTGAAAGTCCTAAAGTCCTAAGTCTTAATGTTATTGAAACATTAAGTGAAAGTTGTAGCCCTGTTGTAGCCCTGTTGTAGCCCTGTTGTAGCCCTGTTGTAGCCCTGTTGTAGCCCTGTTGTAGCCCTGTTGTAGCCCTGTTGTAGCCCTGTTGTAGCCCTGTTGTAGCCCTGTTGTAGCCCTGTTGTAGCCCTGTTGTAGCCCTGTTGTAGCCGTACCTACAGTGTATTCGGAATGTATTCCGACCCCTTGACTTTTTCCACATTTTGTTATGTTACAGCTAGGGTTGCAAAATCCTGGGAACTTTTCCAGAAATCCTGGTTGGAGGGTTCCAGATTTTCTACTTATTTCCTCCTGATTCCGGGATCCTCCAACCAGGGAAACCAGGGAATATATTGAAAGTTAATTTTGCAATCCTAGTTACAGCCTTATTTTAAAATGTATTAAATAGTTTTTTCTTCATCAATCCACACACAATACCCCATAATGACAAAGCAATATTTATATATTTATATATATATAAAAAAAAACAGAAGTATCACATTTACATAAGTATTCAGACCCTTTACTCAGAACTTTGTTGAAATACCTTTGGCAGTGATTACAGCCTCGAGTCTGCTTGGGTATGACGCTACAAGCTTGGCAGACCTGTATTTGGAGAGTTTCTCCCATTCTTCTCTGAAGATCCTCTCAAGCTCTGTCAGGTTGGATGGGGCGCGTCACTGCACAGCTATTTTCAGGTCTCTCCAGAGATGCCCGATCGGGTTCAAGTCCAGGCTCTGGCTGGGCCACTCAAGGACATTCAGAGACTTGTCCCAAAGCCACTCCTGCATTGTCTTGGCTGTGTGCTTAGGCTCTATGTCCTTTTGGAAAGTGAACCTTCGCCCCAGTTTGAGGTCCTGAGTGCTCTGGAGCAGGTTTTCATCAAGGATCTCTCTGTACTTTGCTCCATTCATCTTTCCCTCAATCCTGACTAGTCTCCCAGTCCCTGCCGCTGAAAAACATCCACACGGTATGATGATGCCACCACCATGCTTCACCGTAGGGATGGTGCCAGCTTTCCTCCAGGCATGGCGCTTGGCATTCAGGCCAAAGAGTTCAGTCTTGGTTTTATCAGACCAGAGAATCTTGTTTCTCATAGTCTGAGAAGCCTTTAGGTGTCTTTTGGCAAACTCCAAGCAGGCTGTCATGTGCGTTTACTGAGGAGTGGCTTCTGTCTGGCCACTCTACCATAAAGGCCTGATTGGTGGAGTGCTGCAGAGATGGTTGTCCTTCTGGCAGGTTCTCCCATCTCCACAGAGGAGCTCTGGAGTGCTGTCAGAGTGACCATCGGGTTCTTGTTCACCTCCCTGACCAAGGCCTTTCTCCCCCAATTGCTCAGTTTGGCCAGGCAGCCAGCTCTAGGAAGAGTTTTGGTGGTTCCAAACTTCTTACATTTAAGAATGATTGAGGCCACTGTGTTCTTGGGGGCCTTCGATGCTGCAGACATTTTTTTGTACCCTTCCACCAGATCTGTGTCTCGAACCTCTATTGACAATTCCTTCGACCTCATGGCTTGTTTTTGCTCTGACATGCACTGTTAACTGTGGGCCCTTATATAGACAGGTGTGTGTGCCTTTCCAGATCATGTCCAATAAATTGAATTTACCACAGGTGGACTCCAATCAAGTTGAGGAAACATCTCAAGGATGCTCAATTTAAACAGGATGCACCTGAGCTCAATTTCGAGTCTCATAGCAAAGGGTCTGAAAGGTGTTTTCACTTTGTAATTATGGGGTATTGTGTGTATATTGATGAGTAAGTGTGTAGATTGAAAGTAACAAAATGTGCAAAAAGGGAAGGGGTCTGAATACTTTCCGAATGCACTGTATGCGTGGGTTGAAAATGGTCGATTTTGTCAATGATAAGTGCCTAAACTGGAATGCAGTGTCTGTACAGTAACATGCTATAAATGATGTCAGAGCTCAGGCTCTGCACTTCACATTGCTGTATGGGTTTTGACTGACAGCCATTCTGAACTTGAGCACCACTCGCGAGAAGAAGTTACCCCCATCCCTCCTGCTATTTGGACAACTTTTGTTGTCTGAGTGAGGGAAATGCTGTAAATTAAGAGGACTCAATGTATTTTGAAAGATGAGACATTGAGGGTTAAAATAAATACTAATTTGATGTCATACAAGGAAACCAAACACCCACGAGTCCAAATGTGCACTTCACATTTCCACATCATAAAAGTCATATACATTGTCAAAGTTTATGATCACTATGTTTAATGTACAAGATGACATGGTGCCATACCCTGGGTTGTCCTGAAGAGAATGAGTCTGTTTGTCTATTGTGCAGAAGATTCCCCACGGAACACGCACCTGAATGCACTCCTTTCTATGTGCACCAACAAAATGATGATCTGTTTCTCTGAATTCCCTTGTGAAAGACTAATACCGTAAGATGTTGACAATAGAACAATATAACAAGCTTTCAATTGATGCCCAACTGACCCAGATTGTGATTTAAAATGGTCTGTTTTTGAATTACGTAAACAACAACAGTACTTGCTTGCTCTAGTTCCTCAATGGCACAGCTAGGAGAGCTCAAAAAAGCACATTATAGTTGATGTCTCTTCTTTGAGTCATTAAAGTGCATTGAAATGACATAGGAACTGTGCACACTTTGGAGAGGTTTGTGGCCACTTGGGCAATTTGTTTTGTCTCATGTTGCACCTACCCCACATTCTATTTCCTTATCATGTTACTGAATGTGTCCAGGTTATTTTCAGATGTCGTTATCAACAAATGCAGTGAAAAAGTATAAAATGTATGTTTTCATAACTTACCATTTCCGTTCTCAGAGCGTTAATAAAACCTCACTTGAAAACTTTTAAGGAACCAGAGTAAAATGTTCTCACAACCTCACTGCAACTTAAAAATAAACAGTCCCAGAACGGGCAAAATGTTCCCTTCTCAGAACGTTTAAAAACGTTCCATTTTAACGGTCAGGAAACTTATGGCTTCGTTCCCATAAACCAATTTGAAACAAAAAACATATACTCCCAAATCTTCCAAGGAGCCAAATGTGCTAACTGGGGAGAGTGGCGGTATAGGTAGATGTCACAGGCTTAACTCTGTCATTTACTGTGTGTGGTCAAGCAAATGCAAAGCCTGATTTGCTGTAACGGCTGGCGTTTCACTCATGACTAAATCAAATAACTTGGCTATAAGTTGAGGTATAACCAATTTCAACCAGGCTCGCCGTATAATGGAAACCGGGTTGTTTTTAAGTAGTTTAAGTCTGTTCTCTGCTGTAATTGTTTTCTCGAAGGGGGAGGAGGAACTGTTAGGTGAGGAAACTGACAGCAATTTTCTTGGTTTATGTGCTTCATTTGAGGAGCCAGAGGGCTTGATTGAGTGATATGCGTTTACCTTCATTCCATCCATTTATGGAAAGGTTATTTATCTGCCGTTCACAGGATTTCTGTGTGCTGGCAGTAGCTCTGTGTTAAGGCTTGTCCAAAAGAAGAGAGTGAGCTACTGTTCAACTTGTTTTAAATAGCTGAAGAATTAATGCACCGTTCAAAATCAGTCTGGTAAAGAATGAATCTGTTTTTCTAATACACCCTCTCTGTCGCTCTCTTTTTCTCATTCCCTCGCCACCTCTACCTCTCACTCTCTTTCTCTGTCTCTCACTCTCTGCTCACTCTCCTCCTATCTCTCTCTCCCTCTTTCTTTCACTCAATCTCTATCTCTGTCGCTCTCTCCTCTCACTATCTCTCTCTCACTCTTTTCTCTATCTCTCCCTTTCCTTCCTTATCCCTCCCTCTCTCTTTCTTTCTTTCTTTCTCTTTCTTTCTTTCTTCTTTACCTCAGGCCACAGCCTCAGATCCCCATCAGCAACAGCGCTGGAGGCCTCTACCCGGGTGCCATCACCATGGCGACAGCCACGCCTTCACCGCACCTAACATCAGACTGCTCCAGTGCGTCGGCCAGCCCCGAGCCCGCAATTCCTGTCATCCAGAGCACGTTCGGCGTGGTCAAGCCAGAGCCGGTTGCCATGGTGACCGGTGACCACCCAGTCAACGGGGAGGACGAGATAGACATGTACGAAGACTTTGAGGATAAATCGGACTACAGCAGCGACCACGAGACACGGGAGCCTGTCAGTGCCAACTGAACCTGCTCAGAAGAACTTCTGAACTTTTAGAAAAAAAATTAAGCAGGACAATATGACAGAGACTAAGTTTTGCTCAGAACAACTTTTCAACAGTACAAGGGTTTGGAACAGTTTGTCCGGGATTTGATGCACCACGGACTGAGCATGCTCAGATTTACTCTGGACAGGACGTGACATACACTGAGAATTCTCTGATTGCCTCTGGACAGGATGTGGCATTCTCTGATTGACTCTGGACAGGATGTGACATACAATGAGCATTCTCTGATTGACTCTGGGCAGGATGTGACATACACTGAGCATTCTCTGATTGACTCTTGACAGGACGTAACATACACTGAGAATTCTCTGATTGCCTCTGGACAGGATGTGACATACACTGAGCACGCTCTAATTAACTCTGGACAGGACATGACATACACTGAGCATTCTCTGATTGAATCTGGACAGGTCGTGACATACACTGAGCATTTGAAGATCTCACAGACTGCCCATGTTTCTCAAACTACCATTTTGGACAAGAACACTTTTTCTGAACAATCCCGTACCAAGTGATTGGGCTGAGACAACCTCCAGACAGATAGACAGTGAACAAGACAATCCAAACAGACAAGAGCAAGTAAGAGTCAGGGCGATGAGAAGAGAATGTTCGAACAAAGAGATAACTGACACATTTCTGCGTGTGTTTTTTTACAGGAGAGTCCATGGACTTGACTGAGACATCAAACATTTGGTCTTCAACAGCTATCGGTGTTAAATGTTTATTTTAAGTGTGATTACGTTTTTATGATATGTTTCCTTTGATTGTGGGTTTCTGGATTTCCATGGACACTTTCCTGACAGGTTACTTACTGCCTGTAAAACCTTGGACTGTCAGGACTTTAACATTTGAAAGTGAATATAAATCCTTAGCTTTCATCTTACCTTATTATTTCTTATGAGTACAATACATCTACACCTTTCTCCACAAATGCTTACAATATGTTACATTACTGTTCATGATGGGGTTTATATCCTTGCTCAGGTATGCTGTGCCAGCTTGTGAATGTGTTTTGATTTCATACGAGTGAGTGTTAGACATTTTCAGACTGACAATGAAACAGAGGAGAAAATACCTATTATTATAATTATTATTTTCTGAGATATTGTACAGTTTTTCTTCAAATGTGCCAAACCTACATTCACATCACTCAGAAATATTCTAGTCTTAATGCTGATGCTGCAATAAGTCTTATACAGTCCGTTCATTGCTGAGGTGTCCCTATTAGGAGAAAGCTGCCGCTTTAGCTGACATCTGCAGTGCGGATGTTTTGGTGGTGGTGTCGGAGGTGGAACTGCGTTAGCGCTGTCAAATCCACAAGAAGGTCTTGGCATTATGTACCTAAAGCAGACATTGCCATTGGCTGCACGGAGTCGCATTAAGAAAAATCCCATGCAGCTTTGTTTACAAGTTGGAACACTGGAATGTGAGATGTAATTTACACCTCAATTAGGCTGATAGAAATCCACATCTTTTCACTGAATGATTTTCAGTTTGAGCACCATTATTTCTACAGTATATAGCCTGCACTTTCTCGTTCTGAACTTCTAACGCGAGTGGGATGGGTGTGACTTCATGACAATGATCAAGAGCAGCTGCTCACTGACTTGACAGCTCCAACACCAACAAAACATCAGCTATACGGGTGTTGCCTATCGCTGGTTAACACTTAACCTGATTTGAATCGAGCCTAATTTTGTATTGGCTGTTTAGAGAAAACAAAAAAACAATGGGTTACAGTTTCTCCTGGCCCATAGAATACTTTCAGGGTGAGGAATAATCTAACATCGACTTGTACAATCCTGAACTTCCCCTTTAATTCATCCATAATGCAAAGGGGCCAAAAACGATCAAATTCGTTATTTTGGTCAACTGTTACAGTACACTGACGTTCAGCTGGAGTGGCTTTTAGGTTTGAAATCTCTTTTGTTTGACTATAGAGGTTGTGAATAAAACATGTTGTATAGACTCTGCAAATGTTGATAAAGACACGGGACATCATAATAGGCACAATAAGTCTTAAAGTTGAACACTTCAAGTTCTATTTTGTCATTCAGGAAAATGCAGAGGAGCGGCCCCGACAGTCATCTATATGGTAGGGCCACCATATATTTAGTGTTTTTTAAATGTAGGTTTTATTTACTCTATTGTACCTAGATTCAGAAGATCAGATTTGTTTATGTTGAATTGATCAGTTTACAATTATGGAGCCATAGATGGTTTTCAAAATACAAACCAATGTTTTGTTTTTGTAAAATTGGTATATTGGCAAAGAAAACAAAAACATCAACATTGGTCAATATTAGCTCTAGCATTTCAAAAAAGTAGTGCAAGAATATTTTGAAATAGATATTTCAGGTAAATTAAAATATACCCATAAGTCCTATTTTCACATGCCCATCTCTACTTTGAAAATATGTATACTTTTACAACCTCTATTTTAGGCGGGTTTAGGTTACTCTGTTTTCTGGTTGATTTGTATGTGTATCTCTTTACAACCATGTCGAATTATATTTTGTAGGTTGGTAGAAAATAACATTTTTGTTACGACTGAAGTTTGATTTTGCTTGCAATACAGAGAAAAGGAGAGCTGTACTGTTCACCTCATGCAAAGACATTGTTTCAAGTTTTATAAGCATCACAGGCACTGGATATGAGTGGTATTTTTTCAGTACTGTCTAATGTGAAGTTGTCGTTAGAAAACAACAATGACAAAATTCTGACAAACAAAACATCACCTGTGTGGACGCCAGATTTGAGTACATTTCCAGTTTAGTAACATTTGTATTATTTATGCAGAAATAGTTGTTTTAGCTTCAGTGCTGCCTGAAGTGCTCTGACCTTTGACACAAATTCAAAGGTCACACAGACCACCGGTCAGTTTCAACCTACAGAAGCAGACGTAATTTTTCCTGGCCCCACACATTTTGTGTTAAGTATTGTATTTGAAATTCAATTGTGCATTTTAACATTTCATTGTATTTATTAGCCGGTGTTGGCTCTAAAAGTGTCAGTACAACTTGGTGAGACAGACAATCAGAAAAAAAAATAAAGACTGAGATTTCCTTACAAATTCAGAATCAAATCATTGACTTGTATTAGGTGTTTATCAGTGGACAGAAGACAGCATGTACTTTTTGTTATAAGTTTTTACTTGTTTATTAGAGATTATAACACTTAAGCAGTATCTTCAACAAGAGACTAATACCAAGCTGATCTAAACAAGCACACACACACACACACACACACACACACACACACACAGTAGGAAGGTGGTTGCAGCAACTGAGTCCATGCATACATTTTACTAAGAAGGAACATGCCATATAAAGTATATTCACTTTTCAACATGGTGTGATGAGAAAGAAAAGAGTGCAGTGTTTATAAATTGAGATCAGAGGAAATGTTCGACATTTGTTGATTAAGAGCGTCTGTTAAATGACTTAAATGTAAATGTAAATGTAAAAGGTAGTTTCTCAGAAATAGTATTGACTCAAACACAATATATTAATGGTTAAATTGGAGTTTTCATGGAGGAACTGCTTTCAAAACTGGTGGTTTTTCGATGGTGATCCTACAGAAGTATATAATATATTCCAATTGTACACCATCTCCCATCCATGTCACCCGCCATATAATAATATTTGGTAATTACCCTTTCTGTTCGTAAAATTTTGGGAACCGATTTCAACATGGCCTATTGTTCTTTTCCTTCATAATGAGTTATCCCGTGTGTGTGTGTGTGTGTGTGTGTGCTGTGTGTGTGTGTGTGTCTCATCAATTCCAATTCAATGCTTTAATTTGAATTGAAGTACTAAACAGGATACAGAATTACAATTCGGATTATATATTTTTTTATTTAACCTTAATTTATCCAGGTGAGTCAATTGCGAACAAATTCTTATTTACAACGACGGCCTGGCCAATTATAAAGTGAAATTCTCATCCCTCTAATTTCTAAACTGAACAAAAATATGAATGCACTAAAAAGAACCATAGGCCAACCAACTTCAGTGGGGAAATGCTCACCTTCGATGGCCACTAGCACGCTGGAGAAGTGTGCTCTTCACTGATACATCCTGGTTTCAACTGTACTGGGAAGATGGCAGACTGGTTCTCGGCAAGGTATCACGGTATCTCTGTGCATTCAAATGGCCATCTATAAAATGCAATTGTGTTCGTTGTTCATAGCTTATGCCTGCTCCACTCTGTTCACAACATTGACATCAGCAAACTGTTCGCCCTCACGATGCCATACATGCTGTCTGCCGTCTGCCCAGTACAGTTGAAACCAGGATGTATCCGTGAAGAGCACACTTCTTCAGCATGCCAGTGGCCATCGAAGGTGAGCATTTGCCCACTGAAGTTGGTTACGACACTGAACTGCAAGACCCTGGTGAGGATGACGAGCACGCAGATGAGCTTCCCTGAGAGGGTTTCTGATAGTTTTTGCAGAATTCTTTGGTTGGGCAAACCCACAGTTGCATCAGCTGTCCACGCTCCCTCAAAACTTGAGACATCTGTGGCATTATCTTGTATGACAAAACTGCACATTTTAGAGTGGCCTTTAATTGTCCCCAGGACAAGGTGCACCTCTGTATTGATCATGCCGTTTAATCAGCTTCTTGATATGCCACACCTGTCAGGTGGATGGATTATCTTGGCGAAGGAGAAATAGTCACTAACATCGTTGAAAACAAATTTGTGCACAAAATATAACAAAAATAAGCTTTTTGTGCATATGGTACATTTTATTTCCGCTCAATATTTTACATGTTGCGTTTATATTTTAGTTCAGGATATATTAGGTGTAGTCTAAACGAATGTACATATTGTGCAGTTGAGGAACAATGGGAAAGTAATTCTGCTTTGAAAGTTGATAAACATTTGAGAAAAAGGTGCTTGAATATTTTGGTACACCTACTGGAGAGTTTTTTTTGTCTACACCTATTCCGCATCATTCACACCCTCTTAAACCTTAACCCCACCCACCTCTTTAAGGATTCACATGTGAGGCCATAGTTTAGTAAACAACCAAAGATTAAGACTAAAAGTGGCAAAATTAGTAGACTACAACAAGGAAAAACTCCAGGTAAAAATAAAACATTTCTAGCCACGTGTCCTAATCTGACTTAGGTGCAGGTCATGTTGTTGTTCACATTACCGTCTCTGGTAAACACTCACTATATCAAATCTAAGTGTATTTGTCACATGCACAGGATACAGAAGTTGTAAACAGTACAGTGAAATGGTTATATCCTATAACCACCCCCCAGTCACATCTAGCTAAGTGGACACTATGCTATAACCACCCCCCAGTCACATCTAGCTAAGTGGACACTATCCTATAACCACCCCCCAGTCACATCTAGCTAAGTGGAAACTATCCTATAACCACCCCCCAGTCACATCTAGCTAAGTGGACACTATGCTATAACCACCCCTCAGTCACATCTAGCTAAGTGGACACTATGCTTTAACCACCCCCAGTCACATCTAGCTAAGTGGACACTATCCTATAACCACCCCCAGCCACATCTAGCTAAGTGGAAACTATCCTATAACCACCCCCAGTCACATCTAGCTATGTGGAAACTATGCTTTAACCACCCCCCAGCCACATCTAGCTAAGTGGAAACTATCCTATAACCACCCCCAGCCACATCTAGCTAAGTGGAAACTATCCTATAACCACCCCCAGTCACATCTAGCTAAGTGGACACTATCCTATAACCACCCCCAGCCACATCTAGCTAAGTGGACACTATCCTATAACCACCCCCAGCCACATCTAGCTAAGTGGACACTATCCTATAACCACCCCCAGCCACATCTAGCTAAGTGGACACTATGCTATAACCACCCCCAGCCACCCCCAGCCACATCTAGCTAAGTGATCACTATGCTATAACCACCCCCAGCCACATCTAGCTAAGTGATCACTATGCTATAACCACCCCCAGCCACATCTAGCTAAGTGGACACTATCCTATAACCACCCCCAGCCACATCTAGCTAAGTGGACACTATCCTATAACCACCCCCAGCCACAACTAGCTAAGTGATCACTATGCTATAACCACCCCCAGTCACATCTAGCTAAGTGGACACTATGCTATAACCACCCCCAGCCACATCTAGCTAAGTGGACACTATGCTATAACCACCCCCAGTCACATCTAGCTAAGTGGAAACTATCCTATAACCACCCCCAGCCACATCTAGCTAAGTGGAAACTATCCTATAACCACCCCCAGCCACATCTAGCTAAGTTGACACTATCCTATAACCACCCCCAGCCACATCTAGCTAAGTGGACACTATCCTATAACCACCCCCAGCCACATCTAGCTAAGTGGAAACTATCCTATAACCTATAACCCCCCCCAGCCACATCTAGCTAAGTGGACACTATCCTATAACCACCCCCAGCCACATCTAGCTAAGTGGACACTATCCTATAACCACCCCCAGCCACATCTAGCTAAGTGGACACTATCCTATAACCACCCCCAGTCACATCTAGCTAAGTGGAAACTATCCTATAACCACCCCCAGTCACATCTAGCTAAGTGGAAACTATCCTATAACCACCCCCAGTCACATCTAGCTAAGTGGAAACTATCCTATAACCACCCCTCAGTCACATCTAGCTAAGTGGACACTATGCTATAACCACCTCCCAGTCACATCTAGCTAAGTGGACACTATCCTATAACCACCCCCAGCCACATCTAGCTAAGTGGACACTATCCTATAACCACCCCCAGTCACATCTAGCTAGTGGACACATCTAGCTCTAAAGTGGACACTATCCTATAACCACCCCCAGCTCACATCTAGCTAAGTGGACACTATCCTATAACCACCCCCAGCCACATCTAGCTAAGTGGACACTATCCTATAACCACCCCCAGCCACATCTAGCTAAGTGGACACTATCCTATAACCACCCCCAGTCACATCTAGCTAAGTGGAAACTATCCTATAACCACCCCCCAGTCACATCTAGCTAAGTGGAAACTATCCTATAACCACCTCCCAGTCACATCTAGCTAAGTGGGTGAGTCACTATTGTCTAGAGATGTACACATGTTCATTAAATACAATAGATGGTTGTAATCACCCCCAGACACACCTGGCTAACTTGATGGGTATTGTAATCATCTGGTGAAGTGGAGTCTTTTCTTGAGACATATAGCTAGCTAGCTAAACAATAAACCCACATAATCCCAACTCATACTACTACTAATACAAACATTGTCATAGCTGTAGTATGAATCTGCAGGTGGCTAAAGCTAACAACTAGGTTCAATATTAGCTACATGTAGCTAACATTAGGCTATAACTAGCAATGCAAATGGAGTTTTGATTTGAATAATATTACTACACAGATTATACACGTAACTTTAGCTAGTGAGCCACGAACACGTACCTAGACTCTTACCTGTATTCATGGCTGAACACTTCACAGCAGACTATAACCTTTAACTCTGTTTCGTTTGTAACTACATTTTTGAGGCCAGAGTTGTGTCAAGTCACTCCGATTCATACTGACCATGGTGTGTGCAGAAAGTAGCCCATCACTTTTCCCAACGGATCTTTTGATAGCGTCTGGTAAACAGCATATCAACGTTGTTGAAAAAATAGCGAAACATTTGTAGTTCTCAATGGCTAACATAATATCTGTCAAAAACAGCGTGGTAGAAAGGACTATCAATACATACTGAGCAACTCACGTTATAAACAGAAGCATGCTACATGGCAGACCAATCCAAACTCATCTCCCAACATGTCCAGCCCATCCATTTGTCTCAGCTAATCATGGCTTTCCGTGGCTAAACCAACTAAGCTCATAATTTAACAATTTTATTTGTATTTATGTTATTAATGCACATGAAAGTTCACATGTTTCAGAAGGCATTTCTGCCAAAAAATGCATTTTGATTAAAAAAAATAAAAGTTACATTTAAATGCCTCCTTTGAAGTAGTGATGTGCGACACACCAAATTTCCTGAAACGAGTCACATATGGGGAAAATACTACTTCTCCCATAATGCATTAGTTTAACCTTCATTGACCCTGAGGCCTTCAAAAAGAAGCCAAACAGATGAAATGTTTGTTGGAAATATAATTGGGTATTTTAGCACTAAGGGTAAAAGAGTATTACGAACATTATTCCCAGAGAAAAGTGATATATTCTTTGGTGTCTGGAAGTGTGATCTGTCAGATTCAATTCAAATCTCATGTTCTGAGTGGAATTTCTTTGAATTGCTCTGAATTTAATTCTAATTCATGTCACTCAAATGCAAATTCAAATTCTACATCCTGTGGGGTGTGGCCAATTCAATTTTAATTTCAATTTATGAGATGAATGGGAGTCAATTCCAAATTTCAGAATTGAGCCCAACCCTGGTGTGTGTGTGTGTCTGCCTGCCTGCGTGTATGTGCGTGCGCGCGTGCATGGGACCGCCACATATTCTCACTACGCTGTGGTGTGTACGCGTGGCGCCGGTGCTTGCTACATAAGAGTCCCAGACATCCAGTGGGAGACGGAAGAATTTGCCATATGCAGCCACACAATAAATCTTATTGCAATTCCCAAATTGACTGTAGCGTCACATTAAGAGGGGCGCTGGGAAGTTTGTCACACTGCTCTGCGTGAGTGTGTCTGTGTGTGTGGCTCCCAGGAGACGAGCCTGCTTGAATCATACTTGTGCCGTCGCCATCTTAATCTCATTAAATAAGTCATAATAATTGACATTTCCCCTTCCTTTTCTATGTTGTAATAGGATATACAGTTTGTAATAGGATAAACAGTTTGCTGTATGCCAGATCAATAGAAAAGGATCATTTGTGTGTATATATATACACTATCGCTCAAAAGTTTGGGGTCACTTAGAAATATCCTTGTTTTTGAAAGAAAAGCACATTTTTTGTCCATTAAAATAACATCAAATTGATCAGAAATGCAGTCTAGACATTGTTAATGTTGTAAATGACTATCGTAGCTGGAAACAGCAAATTTTCTATGGAATATCTACATAGGCGTACAGAGGCTCATTATCAGCAACCATCACTCCTGTGTTCCAATGGCACGTTGTGTTAGTTAATCCAAGTTTATAATTTTAAAAGGCTAATTGATCATTAGAAAACCCTTTTGTAATTCTGTTAGCAGGCTCAAAATGGCCATTTTTTTTTTACCTTTCTTCTGAAACTCTTCAGTCTATTCTTGTTCTGAGAAATGAAGGCTATTCCATGTGAGAAATTGCCAAGAAACTGAAGATCTTGTACAACGCTGTGTACTACTCCCTTCACAGAACAGTGCAAACTGGCGCTAACCAGAATAGAAAGAGGAGTGGGAGGCCCCAGTGCACAACTGAGCAAGAGGACAAGTACATTAGAGTGTTTAGTTTGAGAAACAGAGTCCTCAACTGGCAGCTTCATTAAATAGTACCCGCAAAACACCAGTCTTTTTTGTTGTTGACTTTTCTAAGTGATCCCAAACTTTTTAACAGTAGTGTGTGTGTGTGTGTCTGTGTGTGCTTTCCCGGAGTGTTCCAAATACTAGGAATGATTACTTAGAACGTAAGTTTAGTCTTTGGATTGCCTAGTAAAGTTCATGTTAGCACAGTCCTGGATGCCTGGGCTGCAGATCATTAGCATGAATGCATTGCTCTGCCTCTACAATTGAATCCCATGTACTGACTACACAGTTAGGGGAGACTTCTAGACAAGTTTGAGTGGGACAGAGGTGGGTTGTGTTCATTAGGCACCAAACAGAAGAAAATAGACCAATTCATAGGTTGCACCTCTGTCACTCGGTCGCATCATGCCATTGTTAGGAACTTTCTCAATCTGACCCTGCTATAGTGGTGGCCAAAAGTCGTGATAAGCCCAGTCATTCTGAACTGAGGCTACCGACTGGCACAAATGTCAATTCTACGTCTATTCCAAGTTGGTTCAACGTAATTTCATTGAAAGGAGGTGGAAACCACTTTGATTCAACCACTGTGTGCCCAGTAGGTAATTACAGTTTCAACTAAATTACAATATAGTGGCCTGGAAATACGATGACATTGCTAAAGTTACCAAACATTTAGCAGGAAACAACTTTGCTATCATTATCATTGGCACAATTTGGCAAAAATACCTGCCAATGCTAATGTTAGCTAGCTAAAATCTGTTGGTCTCACCTGAATCTTAGCTAGCTACCTAATATTATACGGCATCTAAAGTCAATCTGGTGACATGATGACAAATGATTATTATTATTTTCCTCCTTTTGACGTGACATTATTTTTCCAAGCCACGGTAATGTACTTTTTAAAATCAAATCTTCCATTTTTTAAAGTGTTTTCCTTGGTTTTCCCTAATGAACATGACCGAGAATGACATTTCCAGAGTCTTATCTGCCCCCACTTGAGAATAAATTCTGCATGTATGACTTTCTTTCGTATGTCTCACTTTACTGTATGGCAATAGTCGTACAGTGTTAAGCAAAATGGTTAATAATTTGACACAAGGGCCCAAGCAGTTGTAATTTTCTGCAATTGTTGATGCACCTTTATACAATATGTAATGGCTATGTTTAGACAGGCAGCCCAATTCTGATGTTTTTTGAGACCAATTGATTGATTTATACAATTGTATTCATTAAACAGAGACAGGAACCTGTAAATACAAATATAACCATGTTTGTCGAAGAGCAGGCGTCAAAAGTAAAGCTACCAATAATGTTTAGTGCTAGAACTACAGAAAAATGTACTTGGAGATTTTTTGTTGTTGTCTACAGGTTTGACACAGGTCAGCATGTTCAACCCACCAAGTGGAGAAATAATGTTTGTGCATTTACCTGGTGCCTCACTTGGAAATATGCTGAGATTTCTAATACACCACTTGAGTACAAATCCACTATCTTCAAATGAATCAAACATCTAAAAAGGCCGACGAGTTCTACTCTTGTCTAACACTGGTTCTTATGCCAAAGAGAAAGACTGATATACTAATAAACTGACGTTAATTACACAGACTTTGAATTGACCTTTCTTCTTCTATGGTTACAGAGGAACTGTGCCATAATCACATGCTCTGCTCTTGGGTGATCTTCTTATGAAAGACTCTCCTGAAGATAGACCCTCAAGGCACAATTTCAAAAAATCATTTTAAATGTACAGTACAAAATAATATATGTTTTTCTCTGAAATGTTTGCTTCAGATCAAAAGAAACATAGATCATTATTACAAAGGCAGGCTGTCCAAGCATCTCAGGGAGGCTCTCTCTTCCCGAAGAAACATCAAAGGTAGTGGTATCTGACGAGGGAGGTTATTCTAGCAGACGGTTTGGTCACGCTAACACGCAAGCCAATGTTGTCTCATTAGATGTCTTTGCTAGAAGGTGAAGTACAATAAACAACTATCAGTTCATCAATTCAGTCCAAATACAAATGCAGTCTTTTTTTTCACAGCACAGCATGCCCCACTCACCTGCAGGGATCGATGTTTTACTTCATTCAATTACAAATGCCACCGGTATAAGATTATTTTGTGTCTGCCTTCCTCTCCTAGATCTTGACACAGGTGAGTGTGACATGCTGTGCTGTGTGCCAAAACAAACTGCATCTGTAGATCTAGTGTCCCCATGGCGTAACACTAGCAATCATCATCAGCTTTGATAGAAAGGCCTACAATAAGGCCACTGAAAGGCCTACAATAGAAAGGCCTACAATAAGGCCACTGAAAGGCCTACAATAACTGAAAGGCCTACAATAGAAAGGCCTACAATAAGGCCACTGAAAGGCCTACAATAACTGAAAGGCCTACAATAGAAAGGCCTACAATAAGGCCACTGAAAGGCCTACAATAACTGAAAGGCCTACAATAGAAAGGCCTACAATAAGGCCACTGAAAGGCCTACAATAACTGAAAGGCCTACAATAGAAAGGCCTACAATAAGGCCACTGAAAGGCCTACAATAGAAAGGCCTACAATAAGGCCACTGTAAGGCCTACAATAACTGAAAGGCCTACAATAACTGAAAGGCCTACAATAGAAAGGCCTACAATAAGGCCACTGAAAGGCCTACAATAGAAAGGCCTACAATAAGGCCACTGAAAGGCCTACAATAGAAAGGCCTACAATAAGGCCACTGAAAGGCCTACAATAGAAAGGCCTACAATAAGGCCACTGTAAGGCGAATCCACGCCAGCGGGAGCGGAAACTATTTTTGGTAGGCCTGTCTCAGATTGTTCTGGCAATTCTCACATAGAAACTTCAGTAAGAGAAAGGATGTTTGAAAATGCTTTTTATACACTGAGTGTACAAAACATTAGGAACACCTGCTCTTTCATGACATAGACATAAAGCTATGATCCCTTATTGATGTCACCTGTTAAAAGCTCTTCAATCAGTGTAATGAAGGGGAGAAGACAGGTTAATGAAGGATTTTTAAGTCTTGAGACATGGAATGTGTGTGTGCCATGTAGAGGGTGACTGAGCAAGACAAAATATGTATGTGCCTTTGAACCGGGTATGGTATTAGGTGCCAGGTGCACCAGTTTGAGTATATCAAGAACCGCAACGCTGCTAGGTTTTTCACGCTCAACACTTTTCTGTGTGTATGTCAAGAATGGTTCACCACCCAAAGGACATCCAACGAACTTGACACAACTGTGCAAAGTATTGGAATTAACATGGGCCAGAATTCCTGTGGAATGTTTTTGACAACTTGTAGAGTCCATACCTTGCTGAATTGAGGCTGTACTGAGGTGCAACTCAATATTAGGAAGATGTTCCTAATGTTTTGTACATGTTTTTCGGGCCGGCTAATTAAATACATGAAAAAATACAAGTATTTTATTTTTGATACATTGATCTTTATGATATTTTGCATCTTTATTTTTTTGCCTATGCCTGATCACGGTGACATGGATATGGTTACTAGTACCAAATACCAATATTACAAGTTATTTCTCGTGTAGGCTATTATCCTACTCCAAGTAAAATCAAGTTGGATGGAACAAATTGGCCACTTTATCACCACTGGCGACTTGTGATACCGCTCCCCAATGAGAAACAACTGCGCTCCCCAATGAGAAACAACTGCGCTCCCCAATGAGAAACAACTGCGCTCCCCAATGAGAAACAACTGTGCTCCCCAGTGGGAAACACTAGCCTCTTCACCCAACCAACTTGGGTCACGCTGGGAGACATGTTGCCCGAGCGAAGAAGCTAGCAAACACCTCGATTCAACACTGTTGCACTGCTTATCCGCAACATCCTGTTGTTATGCTAGCTAATTGACACGTCATGGTGACATCCAGAAGGCCTACTACAAGTTACTTCTCCCTCGCCCATCGAAATAAACATCACATTAACTAGCACCATGCTGCTGTTGTTGCCAGCTAGCCAGCTTAAACTAGCAAGCTGGGAAGAGCTGGGCAGGACGACTGACTGAACCAAATCCATTACTCTCCACTCAACTCTCAGGTGCGCGTCATCAATTTGAGCACCAGGCTTGTCTGTATATCCTCTCCCCATTGGTGATGTTCCTAAAATTGATTAGTACTTCAGAATTTGAATTAACAGAGCCCTCTCTGGAATTGTTATGTACTTGTAGTAGAGTACATAGTTCCAAACAATATGTCTTAAAATGAACACAATCAAAAATAGTAGTTTGAATATTATTAATGTTGAATAAATGTATGTGACAATGTGTATTTCAGAATGGAGACATACGCCATATGTTAGAGCACACTATAAGGAGGATGGTCCGTTCACATTTTTGCCAATTGTTTTCCAGTTAAAATGGAAAAATCTGCAATGTGAAGAACCCAAAACTGAAAATTTGCTTTTTTTAAATGTTATATATCGTTTTTGCATATAAACCCCAAAAGACTTGATATTTACATTTTCACAAGTAGGTGGGGTTAAATGTGGAATACCTGTCATTGGCCAAATGCACAACCAACACTTCCTGTGTTGGTTAACAATGAAGTTAAAAGGAGATCACCCTTCATTGTATTTATCTACTATCTATTAACTTATCCAACAATGCCACGATGAAGTGATATTTCTTAATTTCTATTTTAGATTTAATATTATAAGATAGTCACATAAATGATAGTGTTTATTGACCTATTCATTAACTGCTGTTACTGTAAATGGTTAGGTAACGGATATATGCTATCTCCCTAGATAACCATTGGTTGTCAGAGCATCATTTCTGAAGAGTGTCATTTCAAAATGAGAGGTGCTGTAGCTCTGCTGGTGTTGCTATTCTCTCTGTCGAGGGCATGAGCTCAGGTAAGGAGGAGAGTAGAGGGGTCAGACAATGACATCAGGCCTGAGGCTACAGAGACAACTCACAAATGACTGTCCAGGCCACCACACACACTCCTGCAGTTCACTCCTCTACCCGCCTGCTTCCCCTGCCTGCCAAGTACTCAAATGTAGGGAAGATCCAAGCCTGTATTCACAAGGTGTCTTAGAGTAGCATTGCCGATCTAGGATTACTGATCAGGTCCCCCTTGTCCACGTAATTAGCAGATTCAGCACTGTTCAGAAGTCTGAATGGGTCCCCTAATTGGGTCCCCTAATTGAGTCCCCTAATTGAGTCCCCTAACTGAGCCGGTATCATTATAGGAAAAGGCCAATTTAATAAATACATTTGTATCACTATGCTTTCTTTATGGTTGTATTGCATTTTGTCCACCCACCCACTAGCTGTCAAATCCTTGCTTCATACGTCTTTGTTTCCTCCATTCTTCGCCTCGCTTTAAAGCACATCGGAGGAGGAGGCCTAAGGGGAGGAACCTTCGATCCTCTCCCCTAATATGCTTAGAGAGGGAGGTGAGGAATGAAGGAAACAAGGACAGAGGAAGCAAGGATTTGACCGCTAGTATCATTTTTAGACAGTGCCCGAGTGAGTGGGTGAGGGAGTGAGTGAGTGAGTGAGTAGCCGTGTTACCCAGGCCCTGTCCAGACACAACCCCTAACCTGAGAGGGATTGATGGCTGGTGGGTGACATGGTGAGAGCTCCATCTTACCTTCTGATAGACTTGGTGCTAATTACATGGGCAAGAGGGCCCTGATCAGTAATCCTAGATCAGCAATGCTACTCTGAGACACTTTTTGAATACATCCCTAGATCTTCCCAAAATGTTAGGTGTGTGAGTGCATGGTGGGGAGAGGAGTGTACTGCAGGTGTATGTGTGGTGGCCTGGCCAGTATTTGTGGGGTCGTCTCTGTAGCCTCAGACCTTTGGCTCTTAATCTGAAACCCTGCTCACTTCCTCTTCATTGTCCGTCTGTTAAATGATGTAATTCTCTGACACCTCCACTCTCCTCCTTTCCTGAGTTCATGCCCTCAAGACAGAATAGCAATTCAAGCAGAGTTATAGCACCCCTCAATCTGAAATGATTCAGTAATGATATAGTCTACGATGCTCAGATTACCAATGGTTATCTAGGGAGATAGCATATATCAGTTACCTAACCATTCACAGTAACATCAGTTCATTAATAGGTCAATAAACAATATCATCATCTTAAGTATAAGATAGAATTGAGAAATATCACTTTATCTTTACATTAATAGATACATTCCTAGCTATTAATAGATTACTTATTAGATAGTAGATGAATACAATGAAGTGAAAAGGGTGAACTTCTATTTTGTAGGGTCAATAAGTGTTTGGTCAATCACAGGCATTACACATTTAAACCCACCCACTTGTAAAAATCGAAATATCTAGTAAGTTGTTTTTTGGTTTATATGCAAAAGTGAGATAACATTTTCATTTTTTTTCCTGTTGCTGCAGAAAATGAAAACATTTACAAAATAAGGCGTTTTCACATTGCAGATCATTTTTTTAGTGGAGGGCACAAAGTTTTAGGGCACAAATGTCTACGAACTGACTATAATGACACCAAAAAGTTGTCTATCATGTACAGTTCATGGATCATAAGTTCTTAAAGGGGGCATGTACATGTCTAAACATTAAATAAAATTGCCACTTTCGTCATGATTTTTAAAAAATACATGTTTTTTTGATACAAAATTAAAAAGCATGTCAAACATCCTTACTCCCAATTGCGTATCTTAGTGAAGATTGGCAGAACAATTTGAGATACCAAAAATAATTTCCACTCACGCTGGCATGGAATCGCCCTGTAAAGTTTTAAAGTAGCAATGTACATTTTTAAAAAGTTCAGTTCAGGAAAACTAGTAATTAAAATACCAAGTGTCAACCTTGGACATCCTAAAACACTAAATGCAAGTTACACAAATAAAATAAAATGTTAAAACATTGCCTTTGTAAGACAGGCTTTGGTGATGCCCATATTTCAATGTCTCCAAAACACTGTATAGAATTCTGTACTTACATTCATTCAATTGAAAAATGAAACATTCAAAGGAAAATGGTCAATGGACAAAAGGCCAATTTTTATTTTCTTGAATCGAAGTCCTTGGTTGCTTTCACATGCTTAGTCCATTAATTAAATATCCTATATTCAACAATGTTCCTTTGAAAGCTTGTCAGATTGTGTGACTCAAACACATTATCGTAGCCTTGATCAATGGAATTGTGTGTAGCTGTATTTCTAAAGTTGCAAAAGAATGCATTGTCATATGTCCAAAGAATAACAGCCCATACATCAATAACCATTTTACAATAGCTTTTGTATTTGCATCTCTTTTACTAAAAGATAAAGACACAGAAATTAACCAAAACATTTTTGCATGAGAATGCATGAGCAGAAAAGAACCCCACACCCACTGTAAAATATGATGGTGGATCGTTGATGTTATGGGGCTATTTTGCATCTACTGGTCCTGGGGCCCTTGTTAAGGTCAACGGCATCATGAACTTTACCAAGTACCGGGACATTTAAGTCAAAAACCTGGTTGTCTCTGCCCAGAGGCTGAAATTTGGCCGGAAGTAGATCTTCCAGCAAGACAATAACCCCAAGCACATGTCAAAATCCACAAAGAAATTGTTAATTTTAGGAATGGTCTAAGATCCCTTTATGATTCCTCCCTTCTACAACTCATAAAACATTTGAGAAAAAGGCTCAGTGTCATTATCCTTGCAAGGTGAGTTTTAAAAGGTATTGAAAACAGGAGGGGGGACAATAAATGATTACTTGTTAAACAATATCTCTTTCACTAAGCAATTATATTTTGGGGAGTATACAATATACAATAGGTCATATTTTTTTTGGGTGAGCCCAACACGCCATTTCTCTAGAGAGGCATCAAATAATTCACAAGAGAAATCAAGTCAATAAGTATGTTGGACGATGGGCTCAAGAGAGTTGTAGTTTTCATTAAAGGGACATTTCTAAAATGTTGAACTTCATATATATCATCTCCAGAACCACTCCAACATCAACATTATGTGAAAATGGTGCATTTCTAAGTGTTGTAGTAAAAAGATAGAGGAAGACATGTGTTCCCAATGATATCAACCAATGAGTAGATAATTATTAGGCAATATCTACTCATAACTGGTTAAAATCACATGATTCACACTGATAATGTCATTGTCTGTACATAGCCTTGCTACTCTCATTTTCAAATGTCTTTTTACTGTTGTTTTATTTCTTTACTTACCTACACACACACACACACTTTTTTTCCTCCGCACTATTGGTTAGCGCCTGTAAGTAAGCATTTCACTGTAAGGTCTACTACACCTGTTGTATTCGGCACACGTGACAAATAAACTTTGATTTGATTTTGATTAGATAAGTATTCAACACCCTGAGTCAATACATGTTAGAATCACCTTTGACAGTGATCACAGCTGTAAGTCTTTCTGGGTAAGTTTCTAAGAGCTTTGCACACCTGGATTGTACAATATTTGCCCATTATTCTTTTCAAAATTCTTCAAGCTCTGTCAAGTTGGTTGTGGGTCATTGCTAGACAGCCATTTTTCAGATCTTGCCATAGATTGTCAAGCCGATTTAAGTCAAACTGTAACTAGGCCACTTAGGCACTTCAATATAACTGCCATGTTTACTGTGTTTGGCCTTGTGGTTTATGTTATTCTCCTGCTGAAAGGTGGATTTCTCCCAGTGTCTTTTGTAAAGCAGACTGAACAAGGATTTCCTCTTGAACTCTGCCTGTGCTTTGCTCTGTTCCGTTTCTTTTTATCCTAAAAAACTCCCCAGTTCTTGCCGATGACATGCATACCATCACCATGCTAGAAAATATGAGCAGTGGTATTCAGTGATGTTTTCAGTTGGATTTTCCCCAAACATAATTATTTTGTATTCAGGACAAAAAGTTAATTTATTTTCCATATTTTTTGAAGTATTACTTGGTGCCTATTTTTTTATTAGATTTTTTTTTCCCACCTTTATTTAACCAGGTAGGCCAGTTGAGAACACCTTTATTTAACCAGGTAGGCTAGTTGAGAACACCTTTATTTAACCAGGTAGGCCAGTTGAGAACACCTTTATTTAACCAGGTAGGCCAGTTGAGAACACCTTTATTTAACCAGGTAGGCCAGTTGAGAACACCTTTATTTAACCAGGTAGGCCAGTTGAGAACTAGTTCTCATTTACAAATGCGACCTGGCCAAGATAAAGCAAAGCACTGCGACAAAAACAACAGAAATGTACAGTCAATAGCACAATAGAAAAATCTGTGTACAGTGTGTGCACATTTGGAATAGTAGGGAGGTGAGGCAATAAATAGGCCATAGAGGTGAAATAATTACAATTTATCATTAACATTAGAGTGATAGATGAGCAGATGATGATGTGTAAGTAGAGATAATGGGGTGCAAAAGAGCAAGAGGGTAAGTAATAATATGGGAATGAGGTAGTCTCGTGTGCTATTTACAGATTGTCTGTGTACAGGTACAGTGATCGGTAAGCTGCACTGACAGCTGATGCTTAAAGTTAGAGAGGGAGATATAAGACTCCAGCTTCAGTGATTTTTGCAATTCGTTCCAGTCATTGGCAGCAAAGAACTAGAAGGAAATGCAGCCAAAAGAAGAATTATCTTTAGGGATGACCAGTGCAATATACCTGCTGGAGCGTTTGCTACTGGTGAGTGCCGCTATGGCGACCAGTGAGCTGAGATAAGGTGGGGCTTTACCTAGCAAAGACTTATAGACGACATTGGCTATGGCAACGAAAATATGTAGTGAGGGCCAGCCAATGAGAGCATACAGGTCGCAGTGTTGGGTAGTATATGGGGCTTTGGTGATAAAATGGATGGCACTATGCTAGACTACATCCAGTTTGCTGAGTAGAGTGTTGGAGGCTAGCCGGGAGATGGGCCTAGCTCGAGGCTAGCTCCAGGCTAACTGGTGCTTGCTTCGGGACAGAGACGTTAGCCAGGAGTAGCCACTCGGATAGCAACTAGCTAGCTGTGATGATCCAGTGTAAAGGTTCAGAGCTTGCCGTAGGAATCCGGAGATGTGGTAGAGAAAAAGCAGTCCGTCATGCTCTGGGTCGATATCGCGCTGTGCAAACTGGCAGGAATTGACCGGGCTGAGACTGGCTGATATCCGGGTTAATGGTGATGACCGCTAGCAATAGCTAACAGACTACTAGCTAGTTTGCTGGCTAGCTTCTGATGGGGGTTCCAAATCTAAAGTATAAAAAATAGCAGATCGTACCACATTGGGTGAGGCGGGTTGCAGGAGAGAATGTTTAGTCCGTAGATGGATTTCCCCTTAATAAATAAAATCATCACTTAAAAACTTGGGTTGTCTTTGTGTAATATTTCAATTTGTTTGATCTGAAACATTTAAGTGTGACAAATGTGCAAAAGAATAAGAAATCAGGAAGGGGGCAAATACTTTTTCACAGTACTGTATGCAAATATTACATTTCAGTTTTTTCGTACATATATGTATACACCATAATTTACAAATAAATTCATTAAAAATCATACAATGTGATTTTCTGTTTTTTTTCTTTCTAATTCTGTCCGTCATAGTTGAAGTGTACCTATGATGAAAATTACAGGCCTCTCTCATCTTTTTAAGTAGGAGAATTTGCACAATTGGTGGCTGACTAAATACTTTTTTGCCCCACTGTAGGTGATGAAAGACCATGAAGTATGCAGTGCGAATATCCATCAATGCATGTCCAACAATGCAATATCCAACAATGCATGTCCAACAATGCAATATCCAACAATGCATGTCCAACAATACAATATCCAACAATGCATGTCCAACAATACAATATCCAACAATGCATGTCCAACAATACAATATCCAACAATGCATGTCCAACAATACAATATCCAACAATGCATGTCCAACAATACAATATCCAACAATGCATGTCCAACAATACAATATCCAACAATGCATGTCCAACAATGCAATATCCAACAATGCATGTCCAACAATACAATATCCAACAATGCATGTCCAACAATGCATGTCCAACAATGCATGTCCAACAATGCATGTCCAACAATGCATGTCCAACAATACAATATCCAACAATGCATGTCCAACAATACAATATCCAACAATGCATGTCCAACAATACAATATCCAACAATGCATGTCCAACAATACAATATCCAACAATGCATGTCCAACAATACAATATCCAACAATGCATGTCCAACAATGCATGTCCAACAATGCATGTCCAACAATGCATGTCCAACAATGCAATATCCAACAATGCATGTTTTTGTATGCATATACCTTCGATGTTCATGGATATCACATTCAAATCAAAGTTTATTGGTCACATATACAGATGTGCAATGAAACACTTATATTTCTAGCTGCAATTGTGCAGCAGAATGTCTCACAAATACAATACAAATACAATACAATACAAATACAAATACAGTACAAACACAATACAAATACAATACAAATGTAGTACAGATACAATACAATACAAATACAAATACAGTACAAACACAATACAAATACAATACAATACAAATACAGTACAAATACAATACAATACAAATGTAGTACAGATACAAACAAATACAAATACAAATACAGTACAAATACAGTACAAATACAATACAATACAAATGTAGTACAGATACAATACAATACAAATACAAATACCCTTGTAAAACTGACCATCCTACCAATCCTCGACTTTGGCGATGTCATTTACAAAATAGCCTCCAATACCCTACTCAACAAATTGGATGCAGTCTATCACAGTGCAATCCGTTTTGTCACCAAAGCCCCATATACTACCCACCATTGCGACCTGTACACTCTCGTTGGCTGGCCCTCGCTTCATACTCGTCGCCAAACCCACTGGCTCCATGTCATCTACAAGACCCTGCTAGGTAAAGTCCCCCCTTATCTCAGCTCGCTGGTCACCATAGCATCTCCCACCTGTAGCACACGCTCCAGCAGGTATATCTCTCTGGTCACCCCCAAAACCAATTCTTTCTTTGGCCGCCTCTCCTTCCAGTTCTCTGCTGCCAGTGACTGGAACGAACTGCAAAAATCTCTGAAACGGGAAACACTTATCTCCCTCACTAGCTTTAAGCACCAACTGTCAGAGCATCTTACAGATTACTGCACCTGTACATAGCCCACCTATAATTTAGCCCAAGCAACTACCTCTTTCCCAACTGTATTTAATTTATTTATTTATTTTGCTCCTTTGCACCCCATTATTTTTATGTCTACTTTGCACATTCTTCCATTGCAAAACTACCATTCCAGTGTTTTACTTGCTATATTGTATTTACTTTGCCACCATGGCCTTTTTTGCCTTTACCTCCCTTATCTCACCTCATTTGCTCACATTGTATATGGACTTGTTTATACTGTATTATTGACTGTATGTTTGTTTTACTCCATGTGTAACTTTGTGTCGTTGTATCTGTCGAACTGCTTTGCTTTATCTTGGCCAGGTCGCAATTGTAAATGAGAACTTGTTCTCAACTTGCCTACCTGGTTAAATAAAGGTGAAATAAAAAAAATAAAAAATAAAATACAAATACAAATACAGTACAAATACAATACAAATACAGAAATAAATAAACAAATCTAAACAAGAAATCAGGAAATTACACAACAGATCCAATCAACAATCAAGAGTAGAAACATTACAGTGAACACGTGTCAGAATCCAGAACGTAAATATGTGGTGTGTTTAGACAGTATTCAATTTGGAACGAAAACGGTATGTACAGTAGTAGGTACTGTATGTTAGAATGAGCTATGTGGAGAACACAGTATGTACATACACAGTGAGTAAACAACAGTATATAAACAGAATATAAGGTGACCAGCATTCAATGACTCTGGGCATTTGTCTCAAAGTGCAGGGCAGAGTACAGGGAAAGAAGCCAGCTAGTGATGGCTGTTCAACAGTCTGATGTCCTATTTTTCAGTCTCTCTGTCACGGGTTTGATGTTCCTGTGCCGGCTCTGTCTGCTAAAAGGTAGCAGAGTGAACAGACATTGGCTCAGGTGACTGAGGTCCTTGATGATCTTCTTGGCCTTCCTTTGACACTGAGTGCTGTAAATGTCCTGTAAGGTAGGCAGCGTGCCCCCAGTGATGCGATGGGCTGACTGCACCACCCCCTGGAGAGCCATGAGGTTGAGAGTGGTGCAGTTGCCATACCAGGTGGTGATGCGGCCCGTCAGAAGGCTCTCAATGGTGCATCTGTAGAAGTTTGTAATGGTCTGAGGGGCCATCACGAATTTCTTCAGCCCCCTAAAGTTGTAGAGTCACTGTTGCGCCTTCTTCACCATGGTGTCGGTGTAGTGGGACCATTTCAGGTCCTCAGTGTTGTGGAACTTGAATCTGTTGACCCTCTCCACCTCAGCTCCGTCAATAATAAATTGACCGTCTTCTGCCTCCTGTTGCCCACGATCAGCTCCTTTCTTTTTTTACAATGAGTAGGAGGTTATTTTCCAGTCACCACTATGCCAGGACTCTACCCTCCTCCATGTAGGCTGTCTCGTCGTTGTTGGTAATCAAGCCTATCAATGTTGTTAGCAAACTCATTAATTGAGTTGGAGTTGTGCGTGTTGAGAATCAGAGTGACGGAGGTGTTGTTGCCTACCCTCACCACCTGGGGTCGGCCCGTCAGGAAGTCTAGGACCCAGTTGCACAGGGAAGAGTTCAGACCCAGGACCATGAGCTTAGTGACACGATTGGAGGGCAACATGGTGTTGAAAGCAGAGCTGTAGTCGATGAACAGCATTCTCACATAGGTATTCCTCCACCTGTCCAGGTGGGATAGGGCATTGAGCAGTGCGACGGCGATTGCATGGTCCATGGATCTGTTGGGGCAGTATGCAAATTGTAGTGGGTCAAGGGCAAGGGTCTTCAACCTTTTCTAGCATTAGAGACACTTTTAAACCTGGTTTTAGATTTGTTTCATTTTTTTTACTCTCAATATTATAATTTTTCATAGCAAAACAATGGTAATTTCACCCAGATTCTAATCTAATAAACTCAATTTGGATGTTATGACCAGACAGCAAGAATGTGCCTGATAACCAGTAAACCCAACATACAATTGAGTCACTTTAAAAATACTATTTATTTGATTTTGAAACAAACCAAACACGACAATTTAATTCACACAGTAACACCGATTTCATCATGTCAAGTTTCTATCAGTTGTCACACCTTTCCTGCCATCAGCGACCCCAGGACTTCAGTGAGAGCATCTCCTCATCAAATTGACACAGATAAGATGTATTTTATCCCTGTGATAGCCCACAGATAGTCTGCCATCCAAACAATGTCAGAAATTGTGATTGAGTCATTATGCCGTACTCTCACGCCAACCAATCGCTGGTCGCGAGTATCACCGTATCTCATTATTCCACTACAAGTGCTACGGGGCGATGGTCATTTAGTTCAGTTACCTTAGCTTGCTTGGGTACAGGATCAATTGAAGCAAGTGGGGACAACAGACTGGGATAGGAAGAGGTTGAATATGTGACCCGTTTCAGGAAGCTAGGCATATGTCGCACGTCACTACTTCACAGGAGAGGCATTTACATGTAATTTCATTTTTTAAAATCAAATTCGTTTTTTGGCAGAAACATGTGAACTTTCATGTGTCTTAATAACAAATGTCTGTAAATCTGATTAGAATTGTTAAATTACGAAAAAAATATGAAAAAGTCAGGAACCTTCCCACTAGCCATGATTGGCTAAGCTAATGAATGGGACGCACATGCCAAGAGATGAGTTGTAGGTTACTACTTTTACCACTTTTAGTCTTGAAATCTTTAGTTGTTTACTACACTACCTTACTCACTCTGTTTAGCACATGTCCTCACATGTGAATCGTTAAAGAGATGGGTGGGGCTAAGGCTTAAGAGGGTGTGAACGATGCTGAATAGGTGAAGACAAAGAAGAGCTCTCTGGTAGGTGTACTTTTTTTCTCAAAAGTGGGGTTTCAAGTTTATCAACTTTCTAAGCAGAATTACTTTCCCATTGTTCTTCAACTGCAGTGTATGATATACCATTCTGTAGCTCCGAGTCTCTACTTTTATCCAATGTAAATTTCAAATGTTGCTACATAAGACCGAATCGAGGTGGTTGGTCACATGTCCAGCCAGCTGGTCTGCACATGCACTGAGAATTCTGCTTTGTATGCCATCTGGGCCAGCAGCCTTGCGAGGGTTAACACGTTTCAAAGTCCAACTCAAGTCGACTACAGGGATTGGGAGCTTGCAGTCCTCGTGAGCAGCGTGTTGTTTTCCTCGAAGCAGGTGAAGAATGTGTTAAGTTTGTCTGGGACTGAGGTGTCAGTGTTCACTACCTGGCTCATTTTCCCTGTTTGTCCTCGTCCATGTCCAGTCACTTTACTGTGGTTAAATGCGATGATTTGCACTTTCAGTTTTGTCCGAATGTTGCCATCTATCCACGGTTTCTAATCCTCACTATAGGACAACATCCTCTATGCACTTCCTGATGAACCCAGAGACAGAATTAGTGTACTCGCAGATATTATTCCCTAAGGCGACCCAGAACATATCCCTCAAAACAGTCTTGTAGCATGGATTCCGATTGGTCAGACCAGTGTTGAATAGACCTTACCATTGGTGCTTCCTGCTCTTATTTTTGCATATAGACGGGGAGAAGCCAAATGGAGGCGTGATCTGATTTGCTAAAGGTGGTGGGGGAGGGCCTTGTAGCCATCCCGGAAAGGGAGATTAACAATGGTCAAGCGTCTTCTCTTCACCCATTGCACAGCCTAAGTGCTGGTGGAATTTTGGGAGAATTTAAAAAACATAAATCAGATTTCCTTTATCTAAGACCCCAGTTACAACAAATGCGACCTCAGAATATGCAGTTTCCAGTTTGATAAAAGTCTCTTATAGTACTTTGAGTGCCACCGTGATGTCAGCTTGAGGGGGATGTAAACGGCCATGACAATAAACAATGAAAATTCTTTTGAGAAGTAATGGTGTCGACATTTGATTCCAGATTGGGAGAGCAAAAGGTCTTTAATTGTTGTACCTTGCTACAATAACACCATGAGTTATTAATTATTAAACATATCCCTCAACCTTTGCTGTTCACAGAGAGTTCTTTCTTCTGGCAGGAGAAGGTGTAGCCGGGGAGAGCCATGTTTCTGTAAAATAAATCATGTTACAATCTCTCGTGTGCTCTAGAAGGAGAATAGATCCTTGCCATGAGCTTGTCTACCTTATTGTCTAGAAACTTTACATTAGCAAGTAATATACTCGGAAATGGTGGGTGGTTTGCACCTCCCATGGAGTCTGACTAGAACGCCAGCTCTCCTACCTCTCTGTGTGGTGCCAGGACATCAACCTCTCCCTCAACGTGATCAAGACAAAGGACATGTTTGTGGACTACAGGAAAAGAGGACCGAGCACTCCCCCATTCTTATCGACGGGGCTGTAGTAGAGCAGGTTGAGAGCTTCAATTCCTTGGTGTCCACATCACCAACAAACGAACATGGTCCAAGCACACCAAGACAGTTGTGAAGAGGGCACGACAAAACCTATTCCCCCTCAGGAGACTGAAAGGATTTGTCATGGGTCCTCAGATCCTCAAAAGGTTCTACAGCTGCACCATCGAGAGCATCCTGACTAGTTGCATCACTACCTGGTATGCCAGCTGCTCGGCCTCCGACCGCAAGGCACTACAGAGGGTAGTGCGTTCGGCCCACTTTCACTAACATATATGCTCATGCACCCATGCACCCTTGTTACTTTTATTTCTTATTCTTATTCATATTTTTTAAACACTAGTTTAGGGGCTCATAAGTAAGCATTTCACTGTAAGGTCTACATCTGTTGTATTTGGCGTATGTGACTAATAAAATTGGATTTGATTTGATTTTCAACATGTCTTTTTAGCAGAGCATCCGGGATGAATGGGGCGGCTTCATGTATTCCAAACCAAGGGTCCAGGTCAGTGAAGTAGAATTTGTGGTCAATAATTGCTGATCTAATGACCAGAAGTTCTTGTCAGTCACATTAAATGTTGTAAATGTCGGTTTAAGTGTAAATTGCCTTCAAAAGTCTGTTATAGCTGTTTTATAACACGCCTTTAATCCCTGCCTAAGTCTCCTCATGAACACACCTGCATGAACACTGGTGGTTTGACATTGACGGAAACAGACATTTCTTTGTTTATTGTCAACAGTTTACTATAGTAAAGTACAGTTAAATCCACATTCAAATTAAATTAAGGGCTACAATCTGTCTGCCATAAAACACCATTCAAACCAAACATTTTCACCTGCACTGCTATGAATGTTTCAATCATGGATTTACATGCAGATGAGTAAAACAATGAATACAAATTATACTTCCTTAAACTCTTACATTGCCACGATATCTGTTCTGTCAAAAGCATTTGGAACTGAGATGATTTAGGATCAGTCAGTCTTGTATTGCATTTTCTGGCTTTTATACACTCATGAACTGCATAGAGACCTATTCATCAACACAAATGTGTTGTGTTGTCATAGCGCTTGCTTTCAGGGGAGGAAAGGCATTATTCATTTGATAACCATAATGACAAAGTTCTTTCAGAAACGCCGGATAAAAGTAGGTAATTTCAGGCATGGAAATGAAGTGATTCAGTGAAAGCACTTCAAATGTTCCTCATTCTACAACGCCTTTCCTATCAAGGGGAAGAGGGCGGCTGAGAAAAATCATTTTAATGGGGGGGGGATTAATAACAAAAAGGAGAAGTGATGGGTCAGGTAGGATCCGGTTGTATGGCATTAATGAAAGAGGAGAGAGAAAGAGATTAACCAAGTGAAACAGATGGCTTGACATTAAACAGTAAAAATGTTTAATTGATTTTAACAAATTAGTGAAGTAGAAATACAGCAACAAAACATCTCCAAATATTGACAATCAACTAATCAATTAGGAAAACCAATTGAGATAAAATGTTCTAATCAATAGATTACACATTTTCTTTATTCCATGGGACATGTTTCCCTCTTAATTTGGACGAACTGATTTACTTTCTTACAGTATGTTGTATCTTCACAGAAGTTGTCCCAAAATGGCATTGATTTAGGTAGTTGCCTTTCATGACATGATTAAGTCAGCTTTGATTTTCATCATCTCAACAAAGTACTTTCTTTCAAAGTAGCACAGAAGCCTCGACATGTTTGAAAAGTTAACCGCGAGAAAAGTGGTTTTGTATTTGTTTGAACCAAGTTGTTCAACACTTCAATAAATCTGATGCTCTTGCCCTTGGCTTATCTTTGAAACAGTGAAGTTTTAAAAAAAAGAACGGAAAATGGAGACATAAAGGAGATGATCGTTAACTCTTCCGTGCTCTTCCCAGCTCAGTACATAATGTGAATCTCACTTTATGTACTGTTAATTGCCCTAACTGACAGCCATCTTACCATGGCGAAAATACTCATTTTGTATACAACAGGTATAACATAAAGTTATAACTTAAAGTCATTTTCCAGTTCCACGACTTAGCATTCCACACTCAGCCCATCTATATGTGTGGTTATTTTGTTGTATCTGTTTGGATTAACTTGTCATTCTGTTAAAATTGTTAGTTTGTGCCTCAAATGGGCAATGACATCATAGAGAGGATGATTAAAATTGTCCGCTGTTCAATTTTAGAAAAGGTTATTTATCTGAAAGACCTGTTTTAGATCATCAGTCTTCTGGGAGTAAACAGAAAACAGTTCTTGTTGAGAACGATTGATAAAAAATATTTAATTAAGTTTGTTTCCATCGAACCAGTTGTCGTAATTTGCAGTTTTTCCCTCTTGCTTAAAGATGACATAAGTCTATGGTTATATCATGTTGGCCTAATGTAGGACATGACCACATGAAGTGGAGTTAACAAAACCGACATTTAACTTCTCCAACAGGATGCCATAAAAATGTATGTTTTACGATCAAATGTAGTAATAAACATTTTCCCATTTACTGTAGAAAAATGGGGGACAAATACACACATTCAAAAGCAGGTATACCATTTCACAATGTGCTTTTCTTCACTTGACCCATTCCAAACAGTGGGCCTCCCACTCGAACAGTGGGCCTCCCACTCAAACAGTGGGCCTCCCACACGAACAGGGGGCCTCCCACTCAAACAGTGGGCCTCCCACTCGAACAGTGGGCCTCCCACTCGAACAGTGGGCCTCCCACACGAACAGTGGGCCTCCTAATCAAACAGTGGGCCTCCTAATCAAACAGTGGGCCTCCTACTCAAACAGTGGGCCTCCCACTCGAACAGTGGGCCTCCTACTCAAACAGTGGGCCTCCTACTCAAACAGTGGGCCTCCCACTCGAACAGTGGGCCTCCTACTCAAACAGTGGGCCTCCTACTCAAACAAGAGTGTAGAGTGGGAGGCAGGGAGGGTGGGGTGCATGCATTCCCCTTGTGGCTCCCTATTGTCACATGCATATCTGTCTTTGGTTAAGCGGGAAGCCTAGCAGTCGCCTGTCATTCATTGAGTAGTCAGCAGAGATTTGTCTCAAAGAGATAATGCAGCGAGGAAACAGGCATAGAGAGAAACACCCCAACAAACCTTAATCGCGAGGACCTTCCTCCCAGTCTAGGACATATGCTCTCTACTGGAAGCTCTAGAGGGAGACTTTACCCACACAAGCAGCTGGTGCAAACTCGCCATTATCCACCTCATTATGGTTCAACTTAGATTTGGGGTATAGTGATGTAACCTGACCCTCGCAATGCACTTTGGTGCAACTTGTGCATGGGGCTTGGTGGGGCTAGACAGGCTAAAAGCCACATGTGGCCCAACCGGGGATGAGAGACAGACAGGGAGAACCAATGAGACTGGAACACTACTGTTCCATCTGCTCCTGATGGATCACATTTCTTCCAAGGTTCTGATAGACAAGAGGTGGGACACCTGTCACTGGTCCACAGAGTGGGCAGAGAAGAAGCCACACAGAGGGGAGGGTTGTAAGGGTTGTCGTCGGTGGAAGAAGGTAAGGACCAAAACGCAGCGTGGTAAGTGTCCATAATGTTTATTTTAAAACATAAACTGAACAATACGAAATATAAAACAATAAACGCTAAATGAACGAAACAGTCCCGTGTGGCGACAAACACTGACACGGAAGACTAACACTGTTATGCAGGTGAATGAGGACCCAAAAGCGACTTGGCGAAAACAGAGTCTTTATTCCAGTAAAGGAAATATGCAATACTCCTAGACAAATCGGAGCGGTAAACAAAGCATAAAAAACTAATTCCACTCGTGGTGACGAGGACAGACTGAAGACTCGACCATAAACTGTAGGTTGCCTCGGGAAGGCACCGACCGTAGCAGACTCAGACACCTGCTCACACGCAGCATCTGAGGGAAACACGACACGACAGGGCGAGACAAAGACACAGCACGGTGAACAATATACAAGGATCCGACAGGACAGAAACGGAAGACAAGGGGAGAAATAGGGACTCTAATCAGAGGGCAAGATACGGAACAGGTGTGAAAAGATTAGATGATTGATTAGGGGAATAGGAACAGCTGGGAGCAGGAACGGAACGATAGAGAGAAGAGAGAGAGGGAGGGAGAGAGAAAAAAGGGAACGAACCTAAAAAGACCAGCAGGGGGAAAACGAACAGAAGGGAAAGCAAAAATGACAAGACAATATAAGACAAAACATGACAAACACCCATAACCCAAAACTGAAAACCAGGCTACCTAAGTATGATTCTCAATCAGGGGACAACAATTGACGGCTGCTTCTGATTGAGAACCATTTGAGGCCGAACTCAAAAATAAACATAGACTGCCCACCCAACTCACGCCCTGACCATACTAAAACAAAGATAAAATAACAGAACTATGGTCAGAACGTGACAGGGGTTCTGTGTGTCAATAGTGATTAGTGTCAGCACAGTTGAGACTGCTGCTTCTGCTGCTGCTGTGGGGCGCAATGGGGCATGGTAGCAGAGAGGAGGAAGAACTAGAGGAGCAGGAAAGGAACACTTTCTGCTCAGAGGACTATGCTGTTCATAATACATCTTTGTCCCCCTGAAATTACAAAATGTTTGTTACTGATTCTAATGTGTTACTAGGTGATTCCATTGAAGTTCATCCAATGTGTTAGGTGTTTTCTCATTCCTCATAAAGGTTGTGTGAGTATGAGGAGGTGGGGAGGTTGTGTGCGTATGAGGAGGTGGGGAGTTTGTGTGAGTATGGGGAGGTGGGGAGGTTGTGTGCGTATGAGGAGGTGGGGAGTTTGTGTGAGTATGGGGAGGTGAGGAGGTTGTGTGAGAATGGGGAGGCGGGGAGGTTGTGTGAGTATGGGGAGGTGGGGAGATTGTGTGAGTATGGGGAGGTGGGGAGATTGTGTGAGTATGGGGAGGCAGGGAGGTTGTGTGAGAATGGGGAGGCAGGGAGGTTGTGTGAGTATGAGGAGGTGGGGAGGTTGTGTGAGAATGGGGAGGTTGTGTGAGTATGGGGAGGTGGGGAGGTTGTGTGAGTATGGGGAGGTGGGGAGGTTGTGTGAGAATGGGGAGGTGGGGAGGTTGTGTGAGTATGGGGAGGTGGGGAGGTTGTGTGAGTATGGGGTGATGGGGAGGTTGTGTGAGAATGGGGAGGTGGGGAGATTGTGTGAGTATGGGGAGGTGGGGAGGTTGTGTGAGTATGGGGAGGTGGGGAGGTTTTGTGAGTATGGGGAGGTGGGGAGGTTGTGTGAGTATGGGGAGGTGGGGAGGTTGTGTGAGTATGGGGAGGTGGGGAGGTTGTGTGAGTATGGGGAGGTGGGAGGTTGTGTGAGAATGGGGTGATGGGGAGGTTGTGTGAGTATGGGGAGGTGGGGAGGTTTTGTGCGTATGGGGAGGTGGGGAGGTTGTGTGAGTATGGGGAGGTGGGGAGGTTGTGTGAGAATGGGGAGGCAGGGAGGTTGTGTGAGTATGTGGAGGTGGGGAGTTGGGGAGGTTGTGTGAGTATGGGGAGGTGGGGAGATTGTGTGAGTATGGGGAGGTGGGGAGATTGTGTGAGTATGGGGAGGCAGGGAGGTTGTGTGAGAATGGGGAGGCAGGGAGGTTGTGTGAGTATGAGGAGGTGGGGAGGTTGTGTGAGTATGGGGAGGTTGTGTGAGTATGGGGAGGTGGGGAGGTTGTGTGAGTATAGGGAGGTGGGGAGGTTGTGTGAGAATGGGGAGGTGGGGAGGTTGTGTGAGTATGGGGAGGTGGGGAGGTTGTGTGAGTATGGGGTGATGGGGAGGTTGTGTGAGAATGGGGAGGTGGGGAGGTTGTGTGAGTATGGGGAGGTGGGGAGGTTGTGTGAGTATGGGGAGGTGGGAAGGTTTTGTGAGTATGGGGAGGTGGGGAGGTTGTGTGAGTATGGGGAGGTGGGGAGGTTGTGTGAGTATGGGGAGGTGGGGAGGTTGTGTGAGTATGGGGAGGTGGGAGGTTGTGTGAGAATGGGGTGATGGGGAGGTTGTGTGAGTATGGGGAGGTGGGGAGGTTTTGTGCGTATGGGGAGGTGGGGAGGTGGGGAGGTTGTGTGAGAATGGGGAGGCAGGTAGGTTGTGTGAGTATGTGGAGGTGGGGAGGTTGTGTGAGTATGGGGCGGTGGGGAGGTTGTGTGAGAATGGGGAGGCAGGGAGGTTGTGTGAGTATGGGGAGGTGGGGAGGTTGTGTGAGAATGGGGAGGCAGGGAGGTTGTGTGAGAATGGGGAGTGGGGAGGTTGTGTGAGAATGGGGAGGCAGGGAGGTTGTGTGAGTATGTGGAGTTGGGGAGGTTGTGTGAGTATGGGGAGGTGGGGAGGTTGTGTGAGTATGGGGAGGTGGGGAGGTTGTGTGATAATGGGGAGGTGGGGAGGTTATGTGAGAATGGGGTGACGGGGAGGTTGTGTGAGTATGGGGAGGTGGGGAGGTTGTGTGAGTACGGAGCAGCAGAGGTCTGAGGTGAGGAAAGGCTATTCATAGTAAAGCTAAGTAAACAATTGTAGGTTTTACTTTGTATCAGCATTTAGAAGTAATACAATTACAAAGACCGAAGTCCCACAGTCTAGACTCAAGAGATACCTGGTCACTCACCTTTCAAAGTTGAATTCAATGGACGAGTATCTGGCCTGCAGGATTGCCCAGAGACCCCAGAAGAAATTGGAGACCTGCGAATAGGTTTGTGAGAAGGAGGAGGGTCATGCCTTGTTCAGGGTTGTTCTCATCTTGACATGTACTTGATGTCCTCTTCTGTATAAATCTAATTCTTAACCCTGTCGCTACATTTAAAAAATATTTCTTAATTGTTAAATATAATTCAGAATCCTGTCTTTCTCATAGGGATACTTCTGGATTTTGACAATGGAGCCCTTAATCTATTTCCCCAACGCAGATCAACTCGTGGGTGTCTCTGCGTGCAGTTTGAAGGAAGTAGCTAACTAGACATTTACATTTTTTCTCATTTAGCAGACACTTATCCAGAGGAACTTATAGGAGAATTTAGGGTTAAGTGCCTTGCTTAAGGGCACATTGACAGATTTTAGCTTAGTCAGCTCGGGGATTTGAACCAGCAATCTTTCAGTTTCTGGTCCAATGCTCTTAAATGCTAGGCTACCTGCCACAACTACGCTAGCGTTAGTGTAATTTCTAACTAGCTTTAGCACAATGACAAGAAGTTTACAGTATCAGCTAGCATGTAGTTGCTAACAGTAGTTAGCATTGGCTCGCAAAAGTACCTCTAACTTCCGTCATACTGGATGCAGAGACATACAAATGGTATCCATGAGTTCATCTGAGTCTGGGGTAGTATCCCTTTAAAGTTCAGTGAGATTGAAGTGCCCACTAAGTGGTCGTATCGAGACACTGTAGCCTGCAAAGAGCTGGTGTTTCAGACCTCAGAAAACCATTACAATTCCTCTCTGGTTATATTGTCCTGTCCTGTATGTTCCCAGAAGCCTTTGTTCCACACTGCTGTGGCTTTGAGGAGGTACCTTTCATGGTGCAATATTGTGTGCTACATGACTGAAATAGACTGATGTTGGATCTTAACTTTACCAATATTGTCGTAGAAAAATTATCCTACAGCAACAGGATTGAAACATTTAGTCCATAATGTTGCTTGATCGGTGGTTAGGCTGGACAAAAGTAGGCTACATGAAAAGTGCAATCCTCTCAATGTTTATTTATTTATTTTTATTTAACTTTTATTTAACTAGGCAAGTCCGTTATGAACAAATTCTTATTTACAATGACGGCCTACCAAAAGGAAAAAGACCTCATGCATGGACAGTGGCTGGGATTAAAATAAAAAATAAATATAGGACAAAACACACATCACGACACGAGAGACAACACAACACTACATAATGAGAGACCTAAGACAACAACACAGCATGGCAGCAGCACATGATAACACAGCATGGTAGCAACACAACATGACAACAACATGGTAGCAACACAACATGGCAGCAGCCCAACATGGTAGCAACACAAAACAGGGTACAAAAATGATTGGGCATAGACAACAGCACAAAGGGCAAGAAGGTAGAGACAACAATACATCACGCAGAGTAGCCACAACTGTCAGTAAGAGTGTCCATGATTGAGTCTTTGAATTAAGAAATTGAGATAAAACTGTCCAGTTTGAGTGTTTGTTGCAGCTTGTTCCAGTCGCTAGCTGCAGAGAACTGAAAAGAGGAGTGACCCAGGGATGTGTGTGCTTTGGGGACCTTTAACAGAATGTGACTGGCAGAACGGGTGGTTTATGTGGAGAATGAGGGCTGCAGTAAATATCTCAGATGGGGGGAGTGAGGCCTAAGAGGCTTTATAAATAAGAATCAACCAGTGGGTCTTGCGACGGGTATACAGAGATGACCCATTTACAATGGAGTATGGTGTGCAGTGATGTGTCCTATAAGGAGCATTGATGGCAAATCTGATTGCCGAATGGTAAAGTACATCTAGCCACTCGAGAGCACCATTACCTGCCGATCTATAGATTATGTCTCTGTAATCTAGCATGGGTAGGATGGTCATCTGAATCAGGGTTAGTTTGGCAGCTGGGGTGAAAGAGGAGCAATTACGATGGAGGAAACCAAGTCTAGATTTAACTTTAGCCTGCAGCTTTGATATGTACTGACAGAAGGACAGTGTACCATCTAGCCATACTCCCAAGTACTTGCTCTAGGTAGTAATCACACCTGTGGGGAGAGGGGCATTCTTCTTACCAAACCACATGACCTTTGTTTTAGAACTGTGATATAACTGTGTTAGAGAGGGTTTTCAGTGAATTTATGTAAATCACAAAGCTCATCTGCAGTTCTCGGCAAATTAAAGCGTTCTCAAATGAAGATCCTACCTTTCTTATGCAGTATAAGGACCTTTCTTATGCAGCGTCTCGGGCGACTCATGAAGGCAGGACAAAAACGTATACCATTGTTTTCAATGAGACATCAACGGAAAATGCCACCAAGGCTGACAGAAAATACTGTCCATTGCGGCGCCGGGAAGAATTTGAAGCAAGAGTTGAAATGGAGAATTAACTAAAACAATAACTGTGTAACACATTTACAAAAAATATTCTCACGATATGTTTAGTAACATTACCTAGAGCAGTGGTTCTTAACCGTGTTGGAGGTACTGAACCCCACCAGTTTCATATGCACATTCACCGAACCCTTCTTCATTGGAAAAATAAAATATGATTTTTTCAAATTCAAAACATAGGTATATATTTTACTGGTGCACAAAATGAACCGTGCATCAACATCACTGTGTTCAAAGAACAAAATCATCAAAACATGATTTTCACACAAAAACAAAAACATAATAATGAATATTTCAGAATAAATCAGTGTGACTTCTGCTGTTGCCTTTCAAGACCAGTTCAGAAATGCACGGCTTCACCTTGGCAAGTGCCACTCTCATGTCATTTTCGCAACAAAGTTTGTTACTTTTCTTCATTTTATGTCCAGCATCCTCGAAAAGGATTGCTCGCAAAGATATGTTGTAACAAACGGTATGAAAATCTCCAGAGCTTTCTTAGCAATAACAGGGTATGTTACCATTTGTTGACACCAAAACGTTGAAAGCTTTGTTGTTCTGAAGAGTTGCTGTTGAACCTGGCTCTGCTGAATTTCAATGATTTAATCTAGGTATTCATCATTGACATCTGTTGTCTCAACACTAAACGTGAACGGCTGTCTCACCCATGCTGGATATGACTCTCTTGTAGGGAAGTATCCGTCGAGAGACTTTGCAAGCTCATCTAAGTGCGTAGCAATTGCTTGCTTCAGTTCCGTGTGTACAAAAATGTCTCAGATTCCAGATACATCTTGTCCAGCAGGGGACAAGTTTGCGAAGTTATCATTCTCTGTTCGTCGTTTCCATAACGGTAGCTTTTTTTGAAAAGCCTTCAAGTTTTTCTCCGCTTCGATGATGTTGACTCCACCGCCCTGCATCTTTTGATTGAGATGATTGAGAGCTGCGAAGATATCAGCCATGTACGCTAAAATGAGAATGAACTGCATTCTGCAATCTGCATGACAATGTTGGTGCTCTTGCAAAAACAGGGCTAATTACACGCACGGAAAAAACACAACGCAGCACCTGTCCCCGGGATAACCACCGAACGTTAGAATGGTACAGAAGTACCTCGAATTCAGAGCCCATTTCTTTACACAGCTCACTGAAGATGCAGTGCCTCAGAGCATTAGTTCGCACATAGTTCACGCATTCCACTACAATTTTTAATACTTCTGCCAGTTTTGGAGGCAAGGTTTTTGTTGCCAACGCATGCCTGTGCAGAATACAATGCGTAACAATGATGTGTGGTGCATCGGCTTTCACTAGCGCACCAAAACCAGACTTTCTTCCCAGCATGACTGGAGCTCCGTCCGAACAAACTGCAGAAACCATATCCCACGAAAGATTGTTGTCTTTGAAGAAGTCATCCACAAGTTTCTTCACATCGGCTGCCTTAGTTGTTGTTATAAGAGGCTTACAAAATAAAAAATCTTATTTTATCACGTCGTCTTTCACATAGAGCACGAATACAGCAAGCTGGCTTAGATTGGAAACGTCTGTGGTCTCGTCGAGTTGAAGCCTGAATTTTGCCGGGCTTGAAATCAGATCTACAACTACTTGAGCCAAGATGTCTTTGCTCATGTCCTCTATTCTGTCGCTGATGGTGTCATTTGAAAGAGGAATTTGGGATAACTTAACTTCAGCCTCTTTTCCCAGCATGATATTCGCCATCTTCAACACAGCTGGTTTTATGAGTGTTTCAGCAATGGTGTGTGGTTTGCCCTGCTTTGCGATCAGGTAAGCAACTTCGTACGATGCTGTGAGGATCAGTTTGTTGATGGGTACAAAGCAGAGAACAGGCAGAGTAGCCTTTTCATCGAATCTGGCTCTCTTCACCTTGAATTCAGCGAGCGTTGTGTTCTTGTATTTCCATCTCCATGCAGCTTAAGGAAGTGTTCTCTTAGTTTTGCCGGTGCTAGATAGAATTGCTCAACTTGGCATTGCAAATCATGCAGTTAGGACGCTGACTCCCATCACGTTCTGTTATACATGTGAATCCATATTGTACATATTCGTCCGACCACTTTCTTTTTTGCTCGACATAGTACATTTACATTTACATTTAAGTCATTTAGCAGACGCTCTTATCCAGAGCGACTTACAAATTGGTGCATTCACCTTATGACATCCAGTGGGACAGTCACTTAACAATAGTGCATCTAAAACTTAGGGGGGGTGGGGTGAGAGGGATTACTTAACCTATCCTAGGTATTCCTTAAAGAGGTGGGGTTTCAGGTGTCTCCGGAAGGTGGTGATTGACTCCGCTGTCCTGGCGTCGTGAGGGAGTTTGTTCCACCATTGGGGGGCCAGGGCAGCGAACAGTTTTGACTGGGCTGAGCGGGAGCTGTACTTCCTCAGTGGTAGGGAGGCGAGCAGGCCAGAGGTGGATGAACGCAGTGCCCTTGTTTGGGTGTAGGGCCTGATCAGAGCCTGGAGGTACTGAGGTGCCGTTCCCCTCACAGCTCCGTAGGCAAGCACCATGGTCTTGTAGCGGATGCGAGCTTCAACTGGAAGCCAGTGGAGAGAACGGAGGAGCGGGGTGACGTGAGAGAACTTGGGAAGGTTGAACACCAGACGGGCTGCGGCGTTCTGGATGAGTTGAAGGGGTTTAATGGCACAGGCAGGGAGCCCAGCCAACAGCGAGTTGCAGTAATCCAGACAGGAGATGACAAGTGCCTGGATTAGGACCTGCGCCGCTTCCTGTGTGAGGCAGGGTCGTACTCTGCGGATGTTGTAGAGCATGAACCTACAGGAACGGGCCACCGCCTTGATGTTAGTTGAGAACGACAGGGTGTTGTCCAGGATCACGCCAAGGTTCTTGGCGCTCTGGGAGGAGGACACAATGGAGTTGTCAACCGTGATGGCGAGATCATGGAACGGGCAGTCCTTCTTCGGGAGGAAGAGCAGCTCCGTCTTGCCGAGGTTCAGCTTGAGGTGGTGATCCGTCATCCACACTGATATGTCTGCCAGACATGCAGAGATGCGATTCGCCACCTAGTAAGTATGAAGGGATTAAAATATTAAGAAATAAATCACAAGACGTACCATCACGACAGTCACAAGTCGACTACTTAGCGCACCAAATTCTTAGCACAGAATAGGCCAAGCGATGTAGCGTGATCACCTGCAGCCAATGATGGCCAAGCGGGGCGTATCATCACGAATCATATGAGTCCGATGTGTGTCTTGACCTCCGCCGAACCCCTGAGACTGACTCACCGAACCCCTGGGGTTCGATCGAACCCAGGTTAAGAACCACTGACCTAGAGTCTTGGTAAGAAAGTGCTTTACGTTTTGTAAATGTTTCGTAAATTTTGACATCTTTAAACTAGAAAATTAACTTACATGTGAGAGTTGTATTGTGTTAGGATGTTATTTATGGCCAATTTTTTATGACAAGATTTTTTGGTACCCATAATCCACAAGTAAAAATTTTCGATTTCCCTGTGTTTTTCTTCTTAAGAAAAAGGGGAAATGTGTAATGCTCATATTGAATTGTTCCCGTACTAATGGAATTGCTCCCTTAGGTCAACGGCACTTCACGCCTCCATATATTTCTGTTGTCATCCACCCTAATAGTAATTATCCACGACGGGACCACTAATAATTTCCCAACGAGTTCCAGGCGGACCTCTGTGTTGTGGCCGAGTGATATAATCACATTTTTATTTGATAATCAAATAAAGGGCGGAATGAAATATTGGAGCAGTGTGTGGTTTCTCCTCTCCATTTTCCCTGGCATATTTTCAACTGTAATGTCTCTCCCCAGTTCTAGATGGAGATTGAGTGCAGTTCTTCTACTGTGTTTAATAACTCCCCTCCATTAAGATGCCATTAGCCTAACGCTAAGCAGAGATGGCCAGTGACAGGGTGCCATTCAGAAAAGCCCAAAGAGGAATCATACTACAACAAGATAGGGGGTGACATCACAGAGTCCCAGTCTTTGGCCCCTCAGTACGTGGGGGGGGGGGGGTCCCAGAGGGGGCCAAGAGGAGGCGTAAAGAGCCCATTGTGCCTTGGCTTACTCTGTCTCGGCATAAGATAGGAAGAGGAGCAGTGGAGAAGCTCCCCGCCCCAGAACATTGGCAGAGGGCTACTTGTTAGTGATGCCACAGCGAAGACTATTTGTCTATCTAAGGACCCTGGGAAATATCACAACAGACCCTGCAGTTCAATAGGGCATTGATATCAGTTGGACAAAGTGTGTTTCCTTTCAGTAGACCTAGGTCCTCCCAATAACTGAAATGGTAGTCTAAAGACACTGGCAAACCACAAAGATCCGGTCACATGACTAAAAACCAGAGTATGGGAGGGATATTGAGAAAGTTCTAGTCATATCTCATAATCAGATTTAAATGAAAACCAGCTAAGCCAAACTTTTCTTTCGTGATTGTTTTGATAAACAAGCATATCCACCATCTCTATGCCAGACTTAACTTGGACAGAAAACTTGACTTTCCCATTCATTGTCAATGAGGGACTTCTCCCACTTCACCAAGCCAGAGTTCTTGGTTTGTCACAGAAATCTGATTTCAATCAACAATATGTTATCGCTGCTTTTATTCATTTCCAGGCATGTTTTTTTTCTTCCCTTCCACGTTTTGGCTGAAGCAGAGTTATTTTAAAAAGAAAAGGCTTACTCACCATCTCTGGGCTATTTTGAGAGACATCGACACTACCCCCACAAATTACTAAAACAATCCTGCGTATTGTGTCCACTTATGAAAGCACCATTAGTTTAGTCCAGCAGCACTTGAGCCACCAAAGACCGAAAATTGTGGTTGTTAAAAAACACATCTTGGCTGCTGTCTGTCATTTTTCTTGCAGTGGTTTCAAATCAACTCCAATAGAGTATGTCAAAATGCAGCGGTAAGTGGATCATACAGAGAGGATGGGACTTCGCTTTTTGGAAATATGGACCTGTAAAAGGGCATTGTTTGATGTGAATTGAAATATTGAATCTTGCCAGTGCTCATTACTATAGTGAAAGGCAGGCACCCCTGCACAAAACTACTTTTGGTCTCTTTATCGACAAACACCCACATTAAAATGGAGATCAGCCAATGAATTTATATCCTGTAAATTTCACACAGAGAAATAAAATTGAATTAGAAAGTGAATCAGAAAGTATAGTATTAACTTACATACAGTATTTACTTAGACTGTGGTGAAATATCAATGCCGTAGGCCAGGTTAATGGGTGCTGTGGTCAAATATCAATGCCGTAGGCCAGGTTAATGGGTGCTGTGGTGAAATATCAATGCCATAGGCCAGGTTAATGGGTTCTGTGGTTAAATATCAATGTCGTAGGCCAGGTTATTGGGTGCTGTGGTGAAATATAAATGTCGTAGGCCAGGTTAATGGGTGCTGCGGTGAAATATCAATGTCGTAGGCCAGGTTATTGGGTGCTGTGGTGAAATATCAATGCCGTAGGCCAGTTTAATGGGTGCTGCGGTGAAATATCAATGTCGTAGGCCAAGTTAATGGGTGCTGTGGTGAAATATCAATGCCGTAGGCCAGGTTAATGGGTGCTGCGCCAGTGTCTCTCACCAGTGAGAACTTGCAGCTCCTGAACCTCTCATCCTGTAACTGTGGCTCCTAGCCCCACACTGTGCTTGTAGCTCTCCAGGTAAGCAGTCAACCAGTCCCTCTGCAGTTCAGGGCTGGGATATAGGCTGTAGTCAATGCCTTTCACACCTTGGGGACGTATCAAACACACAGACACATTTAATGAGAACCTGTCAAACCAATCAGGCTGGATGATACAGCAACATCATGGGTCAGAAACCCTTGTACCAGTCTGGAGATCTGTAACGTATCATGAGAACCTGTCAAACCAATCAGGCTGGATGATACAGCAACATCATGGGTCAGAAACCCTTGTACCAGTCTGGAGATGTCATGTTTTGTCTTATATTGTCTTGTCATTTTGCTTTCCCTTCTGTTCGTTTTCCCCCTGCTGGTCTTTTTAGGTTCGTTCCCTTTTTTCTCTCTCCCTCCCTCTCTTTCTTCTCTCTATCGTTCCGTTCCTGCTCCCAGCTGTTCCTATTCCCCTAATCAATCATTTAGTCTTTCCACACCTGTTCCCTATCTTTTCCCCTGATTAGAGTCCCTATTTCTCCCCTTGTTTTCCGTTTCTGTCCTGTCGGATCCTTGTATATTGTTCACCGTGCTGTGTCTTTGTCTCGCCCTGTCGTGTCGTGTTTCCCTCAGATGCTGCGTGGTGAGCAGGTGTCTGAGTCTGCTACGGTCAGTGCCTTCCCGAGGCAACCTACAGTTTATGGTCGAGTCTCCAGTCTGTCCTCGTCATTACGAGTGGAATTGTTTTTTATGCTTTGTTTACCGCTCCGATTTGTCTAGGAGTATTGCATATTTCCTTTACTGGAATAAAGACTCTGTTTTCGCCAAGTCGCTTTTGGGTCCTCATTCACCTGCATAACAGAAGGATCCGACCAAAGAATGGACCCAGCGACTACAGACGCTCGTAACACTGCCGTCGAGATCCAAGGAGCCATGCTCGGCAGACACGAGCAGGAATTGTCTGCTGCTCGTCATGCCGTGGAGAACCTGGCCGCTCAGGTTTCCGACCTCTCTGGACAGTTCCAGAGTCTTCGTCTCGTGCCACCTGTTACTTCCTGGTCTGCCGAGCCTCCGGAACCTAGGGTTAATAACCCACCTTGTTACTCCGGGCAGCCCACGGAGTGCCGCTCCTTTCTCACCCAGTGTGATATTGTGTTCTCTCTCCAACCCAACACATACTCTAGAGAGAGAGCTCGGGTTGCTTACGTCATATCACTCCTTACTGGCCGGGCTCGAGAGTGGGGCACAGCTATCTGGGAGGCAAGGGCTGATTGTTCTAACAATTACCAGAACTTTAAAGAAGAGATGATTCGGGTTTTTGACCGTTCAGTTTTTGGTAGGGAGGCTTCTAGGGCCCTGGCTTCCCTATGCCAAGG
>NC_060178.1:12085814-12092882 GCF_021184085.1 Oncorhynchus gorbuscha | reverse complement strand
TAGAGACTTACCCAGAAAGACTCACAGCTCTTAGAGACTTACCCAGAAAGACTCACAGCTCTTAGAGACTTACCCAGAAAGACTCACAGCTCTTAGAGACTTACCCAGAAAGACTCACAGCTCTTAGAGACTTACCCAGAAAGACTCACAGCTCTTAGAGACTTACCCAGAAAGACTCACAGCTCTTAGAGACTTACCCAGAAAGACTCACAGCTCTTAGAGACTTACCCAGAAAGACTCACAGCTCTTAGAGACTTACCCAGAAAGACTCACAGCTCTTAGAGACTTACCCAGAAAGACTCACAGCTCTTAGAGACTTACCCAGAAAGACTCACAGCTCTTAGAGACTTACCCAGAAAGACTCACAGCTCTTAGAGACTTACCCAGAAAGACTCACAGCTCTTAGAGACTTACCCAGAAAGACTTCACAGCTCTTAGAGACTTACCCAGAAAGACTCACAGCTCCTAGAGACTTACCCAGAAAAGACTCACAGCTCTTAGAGACTTACCCAGAAAGACTCACAGCTCTTAGAGACTTACCCAGAAAGACTCACAGCTCTTAGAGACTTACCCAGAAAGACTCACAGCTCTTAGAGACTTACCCAGAAAGACTCACAGCTCTTAGAGACTTACCCAGAAAGACTCACAGCTCTTAGAGACTTACCCAGAAAGACTCACAGCTCTTAGAGACTTACCCAGAAAGACTCACAGCTCTTAGAGACTTACCCAGAAAGACTCACAGCTCTTAGAGACTTACCCAGAAAGACTCACAGCTCTTAGAGACTTACCCAGAAAGACTCACAGCTCTTAGAGACTTACCCAGAAAGACTCACAGCTCCTAGAGACTTACCCAGAAAGACTCACAGCTCTTAGAGACTTACCCAGAAAGACTCACAGCTCTTAGAGACTTGCAGAAAAGACTCACAGCTCTTAGAGACTTACCCAGAAAGACTCACAGCTCTTGAGACTTACCCAGAAAGACTCTGACTCTTAGAGACTTACCCAGAAAGACTCACAGCTCTTAGAGACTTACCCAGAAAGACTCACAGCTCTTAGAGACTTGCAGAAAGACTCACAGCTCTTAGAGACTTACCCCAGAAAGACTCACAGCTCTTAGAGGATTACCCAGAAAGACTCACAGCTCATAGAGACTTACCCAGAAAGACTCACAGCTCTTAGAGACTTACCCAGAAAGACTCACAGCTCTTAGAGACTTACCCAGAAAAGACTCACAGCTCTTAGAGACTTACCCAGAAAGACTCACAGCTCTTAGAACTTACCCAGAAAGACTCACAGCTCTTAGAGACTTACCCAGAAAGACTCACAGCTCTTAGAGACTTACCCAGAAAGACTCACAGCTCCTAGAGACTTACACCAGAAAGACTCACAGCTCTTAGAGACTTACCCAGAAAGACTCACAGCTCTTAGAGACTTACCCAGAAAGACTCACAGCTCTTAGAGACTTGGCCCAGAAAGACTCACAGCTCTTAGAGACTTACCCAGAAAGACTCACAGCTCTTAGAGACTTACCCAGAAAGACTCACAGCTCTTAGAGACTTACCCAGAAAGACTCACAGCTCTTAGAGACTTACCCAGAAAGACTCACAGCTCTTAGAGACTTACCCAGAAAGACTCACAGCTCTTAGAGACTTAGCTCACAGCTCTTAGAGACTTACCCAGAAAGACTCACAGCTCTTTAGGACTTACCCAGAAAGACTCACAGCTCTAGAGACTTACCCAGGAAAGACTCACAGCTCCTAGAGACTTACCCAGAAAGACTCACAGCTCTTAGAGACTTACCCAGAAAGACTTACAGCTCTTAGAGACTTACCCAGAAAGACTCACAGCTCTTAGAGACTTGCTCCAGAAAGACTCACAGCTGTAATCATTGCCAAATATGATTCTAGCATGTATTGACTAAGGGGTGTGAGTACTTATGTAAAATTAGATATCCCCCCATGTAATCCATTTTGAATTCCGACTGTAATGTAGCAAAATGTGGAATAAGTCAAGGGGTATGAATACTTACTGAAAGCACTGTATGTACATAAACCTGCACAGCATTCACAAGGGCTCCATATGGGGTCTGGTAACCTGGTAAAACCCAAATATTCTGGAGGTAGACTCAGGTGTATTTGGGGCTCTAGTCTAATCACATGGTCAGGAAAAATACTTGGTCCCCTATACACTATCTACTGTATGATATAACTCTCATCATGTTTCTACTGTATAACTCTTATCCTGTTTCTACTGTATGATATAACTCTCATCATGTTTCTACTGTATAACTGTTATCCTGTTTCTACTGTATAACTCTTATCCTGTTTCTACTGTATAAGTCTTATCCTTTTTCTACTGTATAACTCTTATCCTGTTTCTACTGTATAACTCTTATCCTGTTTCTACTGTATAACTCTTATCCTGTTTCTACTGTATAACTCTTATCCTGTTTCTACTGTATAACTCTTATCCTGTTTCTACTGTATAACTCTTATCCTGTTTCTACTGTATAACTGTTATTTATCCTGTTTCTACTGTATAACTCTTATCCTGTTTCTACTGTATAACTCTTATCCTGTTTCTACTGTATAACTCTTATCCTGTTTCTACCCTATAACTCTTGTCCTGTTTCTACTGTATAACTCTTATCCTGTTTCTACTGTATAACTATTATTTATCCTGTTTCTACTGTATAACTCTTATCTATCCTGTTTCTACTGTATAACTCAGGTCTATCCTGTGTCCTTGTCTCTACTGTGTCTTCTCCAGTCTATTTCAACGGGGTGCGTCTCCATGTGGAGTCCCCCAGGCTTCGTGTGTCGGGCGGCCAGGGGTAGTAATGTTACCCTGCCCTGTCACTACCGCTACGAACCCGAGATCAACGCCCCCGTCGGACCCGGGTCAAATGGTCTTGGCTGCCCACCAACGGCGCCGGCAAGACCACCCGTGGGACCCGACTATGATGATGCTCATAGGCAACACGTCACCGTAGCTGGGGGCCGGCTTCAGGAGGGTGCGCTCGTCCCGCTGCTCAGGGGACATGCCGCTGGTGACCAGGCGAGCTGCACCTGAACGACACAGACCGCTACCGCTGTGAGGTCATCGACGGACTGGAGGGGCGAAAGCGTGACGGTGGAGCTGGAGCTGCGAGGTGTGTGTCTGTGTGTCTGTGTCTGTGTGTGTGTGTTGTGTGTGTGTGTGTGTGTGTGTGTGTGTGTGTGTGTGTGTGTGTGTGTGTGTGTGTGTGTGTGTGTGTGTGTGTGTGTGTGTGTGTGTGTGTGTGTGTGTGTATGTGTATGTGTATGTGTGAGACAGCTCCCTCAGCTCTGAACAGAACACAGTCCACTCTGTTCAATCTGTTTTTGAAATGACCTTGAACATATTGTCCTTACAAGTGTCTATACTGGCATTTGTCACTGCAAGGACAGTTGGTGAATTTATCCCCTATAGCAGTTTAACCCCTATAGAACATTAAAAACGTTTTCCCCATTATAGGAGTGGTATTTCCTACCACTCCCCAAGGGCCGATACCATTTCAACTTCCTGGGGGCCAGCGTGCTTGTGAGGAGCAGGATTCGACCCTGGCCACCTTTGACCAGCTCTTTGTCGCCTGGGAGGAGGGCTCGACTGGTGCAACGCCCGGATGGTTGGCGGATGGGACGGCTCAGTACCCAATCACCACACCGCGGGAGCCTGTGGGGCTGGACTTAGCCCCTGGTCTCCGTAGTTATGGACAACGCCACCGCCACCTCCACCGTTTTGATGCCTTCTGTTTCTCAGCCGCCCCCAAGGGTCAGTGTGTGTGTGTGTGTGTGGATATGTCAATATTAGTCTCCAAAACACAGACTAAACACTTCAGAAAATAAATGTGTAACAAGACAATTGAGAAATGTGAATGAATGAACATGAATGCAGTTGACCAACATGTTTAAGCGGTCCTCTCCTTTCGTGTTTTAAGCGGTCCTCTCCTTTCGTGTTTTAAGCGGTCCTCTCCTTTCGTGTTTTAAGCGGTCCTCTCCTTTCGTGTGTTTTAAACGGTCCTCTCCTTACGTTTTTTAAGCGGTCCTCTCCTTACACGTGTTTTAAGCGGTCCTCTCCTTACACGTGTTTTAGCTGATCCCCTCCTTAAACATGTTTTAAGCGGTCCCCTCAAACGTGTTTTAAGCAGCCCCCTCCTTACGTGTTTTAAGCGGTCCCCTCCTTACGTGTTTTAAGCGGTCCCCTCCTTTCGTGTTTTAAACGGTCCTCTCCTTACATGTGTTTTAAACGGTCCTCTCCTTACACGTGTTTTAAGCGGTCCCCTCCTTACGTGTTTTAAGCGGTCCCCTCCTTTCGTGTTTTAAACGGTCCTCTCCTTACATGTGTTTTAAATGGTCCTCTCCTTACACGTGTTTTAAGCGGTCCTCTCCTTTCGTGTTTTAAGCGGTCCTCTCCTTTCGTATTTTAAGCGGTCCCCTCCTTACATTGTTTAAAGCGGTCCTCTCCTTTCATGTTTTAAGCGGTCCTCCTTTCGTGTTTTAAGCGGTCCCCTCCTTACATGTGTTTTAAGCGGTCCTCTCCTTTCATGTTTTAAGCGGTCCTCTCCTTTCATGTTTTAAGCGGTCCCCTCCTTACATGTGTTTTAAACGGTCCTCTCCTTACGTGTTTTAAGCGGTCCTCTCCTTACACGTGTTTTAAGCGGTCCTCTCCTTACACGTGTTTTAAGCGGTCCCCTCCTTAAACATGTTTTAAGCGGTCCCCTCAAACGTGTTTTAAGCGGCCCCCTCCTTACGTGTTTTAAACGGTCCTCTCCTTACGTGTTTTAAGCGGTCCCCTCCTTTCGTGTTTTAAGCGGTCCCCTCCTTACATGTGTTTTAAACGGTCCTCTCCTTACGTGTTTTAAGCGGTCCTCTCCTTACGTGTTTTAAGCGGTCCTCTCCTTACACGTGTTTTAAGCGGTCCTCTCCTTACACGTGTTTTAAGCGGTCCCCTCCTTAAACATGTTTTAAGCGGTCCCCTCAAACGTGTTTTAAGCGGCCCCCTCCTTACATGTTTTAAGCGGTCCCCTACTTACATGTTTTAAGCGGTCCCCTCCTTAAATGTGTTTTAAGCGGTCCCCTACTTACATGTTTTAAGCGGTCCCCTACTTACATGTTTTAAGCGGTCCCCTCCTTAAATGTGTTTTAAGCGGTCCCCTACTTAAACATGTTTTAAGCGGTCCCCTAGTTACATGTTTTAAGCGGTCCTCTAGTTATGTGTTTTAAGCGGTCCCCTCCTTCCATGTTTTAAGCGGTCCCCTACTTACATGTTTTAAGCGGTCCCCTCCTTACATGTTTTAAGCGGTCCCCTCCTTACATGTTTTAAGCGGTCCCCTACTTACATGTTTTAAGTGGTCCACTCCTTAAACGTGTTTTAAGCGGTCCCCTACTTACATGTTTTAAGCAGTCCCCTACTTACATGTTTTAAGCGGTCCCCTCCTTAAACGTGTTTTAAGCGGTCCCCTCAAACGTGTTTTAAGCGGTCCCCTCCTTTCGTGTTTTAAACGGTCCTCTCCTTACATGTGTTTTAAACGGTCCTCTCCTTACATGTGTTTTAAACGGTCCTCTCCTTACACGTGTTTTAAGCGGTCCCCTCCTTACGTGTTTTAAGCGGTCCCCTCCTTTCGTGTTTTAAACGGTCCTCTCCTTACATGTGTTTTAAACGGTCCTCTCCTTACACGTGTTTTAAGCGGTCCTCTCCTTTCATGTTTTAAGCGGTCCCCTCCTTTCATGTTTTAAGCGGTCCTCTCCTTACGTGTTTTAAGCGGTCCCCTCCTTTCATGTTTTAAGCGGTCCCCTCCTTTCATGTTTTAAGCGGTCCCCTCCTTACATGTGTTTTAAGCGGTCCTCTCCTTTCATGTTTTAAGCGGTCCCCTCCTTACATGTGTTTTAAACGGTCCTCTCCTTACGTGTTTTAAGCGGTCCTCTCCTTACACGTGTTTTAAGCGGTCCTCTCCTTACACGTGTTTTAAGCGGTCCCCTCCTTAAACATGTTTTAAGCGGTCCCCTCAAACGTGTTTTAAGCGGCCCCCTCCTTACGTGTTTTAAACGGTCCTCTCCTTACGTGTTTTAAGCGGTCCCCTCCTTTCGTGTTTTAAGCGGTCCCCTCCTTACATGTGTTTTAAACGGTCCTCTCCTTACGTGTTTTAAGCGGTCCTCTCCTTACGTGTTTTAAGCGGTCCTCTCCTTACACGTGTTTTAAGCGGTCCTCTCCTTACACGTGTTTTAAGCGGTCCCCTCCTTAAACATGTTTTAAGCGGTCCCCTCAAACGTGTTTTAAGCGGCCCCCTCCTTACATGTTTTAAGCGGTCCCCTACTTACATGTTTTAAGCGGTCCCCTCCTTAAATGTGTTTTAAGCGGTCCCCTACTTACATGTTTTAAGCGGTCCCCTACTTACATGTTTTAAGCGGTCCCCTCCTTAAATGTGTTTTAAGCGGTCCCCTACTTAAACATGTTTTAAGCGGTCCCCTAGTTACATGTTTTAAGCGGTCCTCTAGTTATGTGTTTTAAGCGGTCCCCTCCTTCCATGTTTTAAGCGGTCCCCTACTTACATGTTTTAAGCGGTCCCCTCCTTACATGTTTTAAGCGGTCCCCTCCTTACATGTTTTAAGCGGTCCCCTACTTACATGTTTTAAGCGGTCCACTCCTTAAACGTGTTTTAAGCGGTCCCCTACTTACATGTTTTAAGCAGTCCCCTACTTACATGTTTTAAGCGGTCCCCTCCTTAAACGTGTTTTAAGCGGTCCCCTCAAACGTGTTTTAAGCGGTCCCCTCAAACGTGTTTTAAGCGGTCCCCTCCTTACATGTTTTAAGCGGTCCCCTACTTACATGTGTTTTAAGCGGTCCCCTCCTTAAACGTGTTTTAAGCGGTCCCCTACTTACATGTTTTAAGCTGTCCCCTCCTTAAACGTGTTTTAAGTGGTCCCCTACTTAAACGTGTTTTAAGCGGTCCCCTCCTTACATGTGTTTTAAGCGGTCCCCTCCTTAAACGTGTTTTAAGCGGTCCCCTACTTAAACGTGTTTTAAGTGGTCCCCTACTTACATGTTTTA
>NC_060178.1:12082801-12085714 GCF_021184085.1 Oncorhynchus gorbuscha | reverse complement strand
GGTTTAAGTTGGTGAAGGTTTACGATGGTGAAGGTTTAAGTTGGTGAAGGTTTAAGATGGTGAAAGGTTTAAGTTGGTGAAAGGTTTAAGTTGGTGAAGGTTTAAGTTGGTGAAGGTTTAAGATGTGGTGAAGGCTTAAGTTGGTGAAGGTTTTAAGTTGGTGAAGGTTTAAGTTGGTGAAGGTTTAAGATGGTGAAGGCTTAAGATGGTGAAGGTTTAAGTTGGTGAAGGTTTAAGATGGTGAAGGTTTAAGTTGGTGAAGGTTTAAGTTGGTGAAGGTTTAAGATGGTGAAGGTTTAAGATGGTGAAGGTTTAAGTTGGTGAAGGTTTAAGATGGTGAAGGTTTAAGATGGTGAAGGTTTAAGATGGTGAAGGTTTAAGTTGGTGAAGGTTTAAAATCTAATGGGAGTTAATACGTTGGGTTGGAGTAGCATTATAATAGAGCCAAGTAGTCAATGGTAATGTTTTAAAAGTTATTGATAATGGAATGTACTAAATTGTGCTAACTTGCATCGGAAATTCCGTGGTCAGAGCGGCCAAGATTAGGCATCCTGTCAAGGCGGGCATACTGCGAATCAGAACATCCTGCCTAACAGGATGTTAACCACTGAATGCGTCATCGGAGATGGTGTAAACCACAATGAGAAAGGAAGATCGAGGGTATAAAAGGGGAAGAACCTGTCGACTGCTGGAACAAGATTTTTTGCTGTAGCTTTTTAACTTACAATACATTTTTGACTTTCCTTATTATACTTATATTTAAATTTTTATTATATGCAGTTAAAGTAAACATCTAGGAAGAATCCTTAAGAATACCTCATTGATATTAAAGAAGTCTCGAGGTATTGCTCTCCTGAGGTAGAGTACCTCATGATAAGCTGTACACCACACAATCTACCAAGAGTTCTCATCTATATTATTCGTAGTCGTCTATTTACCACCACAAACCAATGTTGGCACTAAGTCTGCACTCAACGAGATGTATAAGGCCATAAGCAAACAAGAAAATGCTCACACAGAAGTGGTGCTGAAGTGGTGCTTACAAGCAAAAACTAAAGCAGGAAGCACCAGTGATTTGCTTAATACGGAAGTGGTCAGATGACGCGGATGCTACGCTACAGAACCGTTTTGCTAATACAGGCTGGAATATGTTCTGTTATTCATCCAATGTCATTGAGGGAGTATACCACCACAGTCACCGGCTTCATCAATAAGTGCATCGACGACGTCAGGTCCACATTAACATCAACGGGGCTGTAGTGGAGCGGGTCGAGAGTTTCAAGTGTCTTGGTGTCCACATCACCAATGAACTAACATGGTCCAAACACACTAAGACAGTCGTGAAGAGGGCACGACAACACCTTTTCCCCTCAGGAGACTGAAAAGACTTGGCATGGGTCCCCAGATCCTCAAAACGTTATACAGCTGCATCATCGAGAGCATCCTGACCGGTTCAATTACTGCCTGGTATGACAACAGCTCGGCATCTGACCGTAAGGCACTACAGATGGTAGGTGCGTACGGCCCAGTACATCACTGGGGCTAAGCTGCCTGCCATCCAGGACCTCTACACCAGGCGGTGCCAGAGGAAAGCCCAACAAATGATCAAAGACTCCAGGCACCCAAGTCAAAGACTGTTCTCCCTGTTACCGCACGGCAAGTGGTACCGTAGCGCCATGTCTAGGACCCTAAATGTTCCTTAACAGCGTCTAAGGAGAGACTGCTGAACAATGAATCAAATGGCCACCGGACTATTTACACTGACACCCCTTCCTCCATATTATCTATGCAGTCACTTTAACCCTACCGACATGTACAAATGACATTGACTAACCTGTACTCCCGCACATTGACTCTCGGTACCGGTAACCCCTGCTACATAGCCTCGTTAATGTTATTATATTGGGTTACCTTTGTATTATTTATTTTCAGTAATCTCTTTCTTGAACTGCATTGTTGGTTAAGGGCTTGTAAGTAAGCATTTTCACGGTAAAGATACATGCGTTGTTGTATTCGGCGCCTGTGACAAATACAATTTGATTTGATAGACGTGTGTTTTTAGACAATGTCTGAGGGGGGAGTCAAAAAAAACTGTTGATAGAGTTGCAGATGGATGGTTTGTTATTGAATATGTAAAATAAAACTGTTGATAGAGTTGCAGATGGACCGTTTGTTATTGAATATGTAAAATAAACTGTAACTGTAAAAAATATTTTGTTGGCGTAGCAATAAGGGTTTTAGTAGAGGGCACTGAAGGTGTCTATCAATTCAATGTACTGTCGATGGTTGCCTATCATTGATTGGTGATATTGATTGATTGATTTGTGATCCTTTTATGCCTGTTCCTGATATTTGGAACCCTGTGTCATCAAAGAGTCATACAAGTGCATGACGTTTTACTCTAGGTTTCTGAAAGAGGCTGGATTCATTTAGGATTTTGTTTTGCATCTGGTTAATTAGCCTATCAGGGACCAGATATCGGGGACCCGAGTGGCTGATATAAAGTAACCTAACCTGAGGGACTCAACTTCGGGGATAGCCCACTCTACTGTAAGGCCATTAATGTTGTGTTTGAGGAACAGTCCCTGTATCCAGACTCAGTGGTAGTAGGGCAGAGCGGCATCGATCAGATCTGTAGGGGCAAGAAATAACCTTGACCTTAACACTGATAGCAACAACAACCACAGCAGAGACGTTGGCTGTGTCTACAGCTGTCACAATAGAGAGACAGAGAGAGAGACAGATAGACAGACAGAGAGAGAGACAGATAGACAGATAGAGAGACAGAGAGAGAGACAGATAGACAGATAGAGAGAGACAGAGAGAGAGACAGATAGAGAGACAGATAGACAGACAGAGAGACAGACAGATAGACAGACAGAGAGAGAGACAGATAGACAGACAGAGAGAGAG
>NC_060178.1:12065301-12077801 GCF_021184085.1 Oncorhynchus gorbuscha | reverse complement strand
CTGAACAGTTGATGTTGAGATGTGTCTGTTACTTGAACTCTGTGAAGCAGTTATTTGGGCTGCACTTTCAGAGGCGGGTAACATTAATGAACTTATCCTCTGCAGCAGAGGTAACTCTGGAGTCTTCCTTTCTTGTGGCGGTCCTCATGAGAGCCAGTTTCATCATAGTTCTTGATGGTTTTGCTACTGCACTTGAAGAAACTTCAAAGTTCTTGAAATTTTCCGCATTGATTGACCATGTCTTAAAGTAATGATGGACTGTCGTTTTCGCTTTGCTTATTTGAGCTGTTCTTGCCATAATATGGATTGGTCTTTTACCAAATAGGGCTATCTTCTGTATACCACCCTTACCTGGTAAGGTATGAGGTATCACAATACAGCTGATTGGCTCAAACCCATTAAGAAGGAAAGAAATTCTACAAATGAACTTTTAACAAAGCACACCTGTTAATTGAAATGCATTCCAGGTGACTACCTCATGAAGCTGGTTGAGAGAATGCCAAGAGTGTACAAAGCTGTCATCAAGGCAAGGTGGCTACTTTGATGAATCTCAAATATAAAATATATTTGGATTTGTTTAACACTTTTTTGGGTTAGTACGTGATTCCAAATGTGTTATTTCATAGTTTTGATGTCTTCACTATTATTCTACAATGTAGAAAGTAGTAAAAAAATGTATATATATATACAACAAGGTGCATACTCATGACCCCAGCTCTTACCCATTGCCCGGAGGAACTCCTCGTACAGTTCAAAGGTCATCAGAGGGTTGGGCAGGTCACGGAGCCATTGTTTGAGCACTCCGGCGATGACGTGGATGTTGTAATCGTCCAGGTTCATGCTGCTCACATCTTAAGTAGGAGAGGAAGAGAGTAGGAGAGGAAGAGAGTAGGAGAGGAAGAAAGCAGGACAGGAAGAGAGTAGGACAGGAAGAGAGTAGGACAGGAAGAGAGTAGGACAGGAAGAGAGCAGGACAGAAAGAGAGCAGGACAAGAAGAGAGCAGGACAAGAAGAGAGTAGAGCAGGAAGAGAGTAGAGGAGGAAGAGAGTTGGACAGGAAGAGAAGTAGGACAGGAAGAGTAGAGCAGGAAGAGAGTATGACAGGAAGAGAGTAGGACAGGAAGAGTAGAAGGCAGGAAGAGAGTATGACAGGAAAGTAGAGCAGGAAGAGAGTAGAGGCAGGAAGGGAGTAGAGGAGGAGGAAGAGAGTAGGACAAGAAGAGATAGGACAGGAAGAGAGTAGAGCAGAAGGAGTATGACAGGAAGAGAGTAGGACAGGAAGAGAGTAGAGCAGGAAGATAGCAGGACAGGAAGAGAGCAGGACAGGGGAAGAGAGGCAGGACAAGAATAGAGTAGGACAGGAAGAGAGTAGAGGGAGGAAAGAGTATGACAGGAAAGAGAGTAGAGCAGGAAGAGAGTAGGCCAGGAAAGTAGAGCAGGAAGAGAGTATGACAGGAAGAGAGTATGACAGGAAGAGTAGTAGAGCAGGGAAGAGTAGAGCAGGAAGAGAGTAGGACAGGAAAGAGTAGGACAGGGAAGAGTAGGACAGGAAGAGAGTAGGACAGGAAGAGAGTAGAGCAGGAAAGAGAGTAGAGCAGGAAGAGAGTAGAGCAGGAAGAGAGTAGAGCAGGAAGAGAGTAGAGCAGGAAGAGAGAGTAGGACAGGAAGAGAGTAGGAGAGGAAGAGTAGAGCAGGAAGAGAGTAGGACAGGAAGGAGTAGGACAGGAAAGAGAGTAGGAGAGGGAATACTACAGTTAGATTGGAACATTACAACTGACACGGTGCTTACGATCCGGCAGTGAATACCGTACAAATGGTGTCATGGCATCTTGTTTTGTACGGAGGGTTGACACTACTATTACAGCCTGTCAACAGTCTGTATCCATGCTAGGGAATGCAGTTTCAACCACGGTCCTTGCCACCTGTCTCCTCACATGATCTAAACCAATCAGAAACCCTATAGAGCAGGTACCCTGACATTGTCTTAAACCAATCAGAAACCTATAGAGCAGGTACCTGACATTATCTAAACTAATCAGAAACCTTATAGAGCAGATACCCTGACATTATCTAAACCAATCAGAAGCCCTATAGAGCAGGTACCTGACATTATCTAAACCAATCAGAAGCCCTATAGAGCAGGTACCTGACATTATCTAAACCAAGCAGAGAGTGGGGCCAGAACATAGTTGTAAATAATTTGTAGACTGCAAATTGACCGCAATAATCCCCAAACAGATATAGTATTTGAAATAAATAGAATAATTTCAAACATGAATTACATTGGGATATGATCACATTGCCATTCTATTCATGAGTGGGTGGGACTTGGGAACATATTTCCTTATTAAATTAAAACACCATTGAGCTGATTTCCTTGTCCTTTTACAGTCATATGTCCAACAGCAAAACTAAAGATAAAGCCATATCTCAGACTGGCCAATAAAAATAAAAGTTTATGATGGGCAAAGAACACAGACACTGGACAGTCGAGACTCGTGTTTTGCGGGGAATATTTCATGAAGCTGCCAGTTGAGGACTGCAGCTCTACTCTAGACACTCTCCTCTTGCTTAGTTGTGCACCGGGCCTCCCACTGCTCTTTCTATTCTGGTTAGTGCCAGTTTGCGCTGTTCTGCGAAGGGGTAGTACACAGCGGTGTACGAGATCTTCAGTTTCATGGCAATTTCTCTCATGAACAAGAATAGAGTTTCAGAAGAAAGTTCTTTGTTTCTGGCCATTTTGAGCCTGTGTCAGACCCACAAATGCTGATGCTCCAGATACTCAACTAGTCTAAAGAAGGCCAGTGTTATTGCCTCTTTAATCAGAACAACAGTTTTCAGCTGTGCTGAAACATAATTACAAAAGGGTTTTCTAATTACCAATAAACCTTTTAAAATTATAAACTTTGGATTAGCTAACCCAATGCCATTGGAATACAGGAGTGATGGTTGCTGATAATGGGCCTCTATACGCCTATGTAGATATTCCATTAGTTTATATAAACTCAGCAAAAAATAAATGTCCTCTCACTGTCAACTGCATTTATTTTCAGCAAACAGCTTGTGTAAATGTTTGTATGAACACAACAAGATTCAACAACTGAGATATGAACTGAATAAGTTCCACAGACATGTGACTAACGGAAATGGAATACTGTGTCCCTGAACAACAGGGAAGGGGGGTCAAAATCAAAAGTAACAGTCAGTATCGAGGGGTGGCCACAAGCTGCATTAAGTACTGCAGTGCATCTCCTCCTCATGGACTGCACCAGATTTGCCAGTTCTTGCTATGAGATGTTACCCACTCTTCCACCAAGGCACCTGCAAGTTCCCAGACATTTCTGGGGGCAATGGCCCTAGCCCTCACCCTCCGATCCAACAGGTCCCAGACGTGCTCAATGGGATTGAGATCCGGGCTCTCGCTGGCCATGGCAGAACACTGACATTCCTGTGTTGCAGAAATCCACGCACAGAACGAGCAGTATGGCTGGTGGCATTGTCATGCTGGAGGGTCATGTCATGATGAGCCTGCAGGAAGGGTACCGCATGAGGGGCGGATGTCATCCCTGTAACTCACAGCGTTGAGATTGAGCTTGTTATCATTGCAGGCAGTCCGATGATGCTGTGACACGCTCCAGACCATGACGGACCCTCCATCTCAAATCGATCCCGCTCAGAAGTACAGGCCTCGGTGGAACGCTCATTCCTTCGCCCGATAAAAACGTGAATCTGACCATCCCCCTGGTGAGACAAAGCCGCGACTCGTCAGTGAAGAGCACTTTTGCCCAGTCCTGTCTGGTCCAGCGACAGTGGGTATGTGTCCATAGGCAGCGTTGTTGCCGCTGATGTCTGGAAGGGACCTGCCTTACAACAGGCCTACAAGCCCTCAGTCCAGCCTCTCTCCAGCCTATTGCGGACAGTCTGAACACTGATGGAGGGATTGTGCATTCCTGGTGTAACTCGGGCAGTTGTTGTTGCCATCCTGCACCTGTCCCGCAGGTGTGACGTTCGGATATGTACCACGTCCTGTGCAGGTGTTGTTACACATGGTCTGCCACTGCGAGGATGATCAGCTGTTCATCCGTACTCCCTGAGCGCTGTCTTAGGCATCTCACAGTACGGACATTGCAATTGTCCTGTATGCCTAAGCACGTTCATGCAGATGAGAAAGAGGACCTGGGCATCTTTTTTTGGTGTTTTTCAGAGTCAGTAGAAATGCCTCTTTAGTGTCCTAAGTTTTCATAACTGCTGTGACCTTAATTGCCTACCGTCTGTAAGCTGTTAGTGTCTTAACGACCGTTCCACAGGTGCGTGTTCATCCATTCTTTATGGTTCATTAAACAAGCATGGGAAACAGTGTTTATACCCTTTACAATGAAGATCTGTAAAATTTGGATTTTTATGAATTATCTTTGAAAGAAAGGGTCCTGAAAAAGGGGACCTTTCTTTTTTTGCTGAGTTTATATATATATGTGTGTGTTAGGTCAAAAGTTTGGACATACCTCAATTACCTCGACTAGCCCATTGACACTGTACAGGTATCCCCTGTATATACAGTTGAAGTCGGAAGTTTACATACACTTAAGTTGGAATCATTAAAACTTGTTTTTCAACCACTCCACAAATTTCTTGTTAACAAACTATAGTTTTGACAAGTCTGCTAGGACATTCTTTTTGTGCATGACACAAGTAATGTTTCCAATTGTTTACAGACAGATTATTTCACTCATAATTCACTGTGTCTCAATTCTAGTGGGTCAGAACACTAAGTTGACTGTGCCTTTAAACAGCTTGGAAAATTCCAGAAAATTATGTCATGTCTTTTGAAGCTTCTGATAGGCTAATTGACATAATTTGAGTCAATTGGAGGTGTACCTGTGGATGTATTTCAAGGCCTACTTTCAAACCCAGTGCCTCTTTGCTTGACATCATGGGAAAATCAAAGAAATCAGCCAAAATTTGATTCACCCTTGGGAGAGCAATTTCCAAATGCCTGAAGGTACCACGTTCATTTGTACAAACAATAGTATGCAAGTATAATCAATATGGGACCACGCAGCCGTCATACCGCTCAGGAAGAAGACGCTGTCTCCTAGAGATGATGAACGTACTTTGGTGCGAAAAGTGCAAATCAATCCCAGAACAACAGCAAAGGACCTTGTGAAGATGCTGGAGGAAACAGGTACAAAAGTATCTATGTCCACTGTATAAAACGAGTCCCATATCGGCATAACCTGAAAGGCTACTCAGCAAGGAAGAAGCCACTGCCATAAAAAAGCCATGGAGCCATTTTGCCATGGAGCAGAGACCCAAATGTTTGCAGTTTTTTTATATGATATCTGAGTGAGAGGAACTAACAAAAGCAATGGGAGACCTACTGGTTACTACAAGTTTAGATAGCTGGCCACTAGACTAAGTGCAAGCTGGACTAAATTACCAGGCCAGACTAAATTACCAAGCCAGACTAAATTACCAAGGTAGACTAAATTACCAAACTAGACTAAATTACCAAGCTAGACTAAATTACCAAGCCAGACTAAATTACCAAGATAGACTAAATTACCAAGATAGACTAAATTGCAAGATAGACTAAATTACCAAGCCAGACTAAATTACCAAGAAACAGACTAAATTACCAAGCTAGACTAAATTACCAAGATAGACTAAATTACCAAACTAGACTAAATGACCAAACTAGACTAAATTACAATCTAGACTAAATGACCAATCTAGACTAAATGACCAAACTAGACTAAATTACCAAGATAGACTAAAATACCAAGCCAGACTAATTACCAAGATAGACTAAATTACCAAGACAGACTAAATTACCAAGCTAGACTAAATTACCAAGCTAGACTAAATTACCAAGCTAGACTAAATTACCAAACTAGACTAAATGACCAAACTAGACTAAATGACCAAAGACTAAATGACCAATCTAGACTAAATGACCAAACTAGACTAAATGACCAAACTAGACTAAATGACCAAACTAGACTAAATTACCAAACTAGACTAAATGACCAATCTAGACTAAATGACCAATCTAGACTAAATGACCAATCTAGACTAAATTACCAAACTAGACTAAATTATCAATCTAGACTAAATGACCAAACTAGACTAAATGACCAAACTAGACTAAATGACCAAACTAGACTAAATGACCAAACTAAACTAAATGACCAAACTAGACTAAATGACCAAACTAGACTAAATGACCAAACTAGACTAAATGACCGACTAGACTAAATTACCAATCTAAAAAATGTCAGCTGACATGGAGTAATTGATTGACATTTCAATTGCACCTTATGTATTCTGGTATTCTAACCTTTAACAGGAAGTTGAGACCCGGGGGGACTGATCTGAGGGCCATCCCTAGTATAGACAGTCCTTTGACCATATCTCTGCTATCCCCTCCCTGGTCTACTTTAACTGGTGTAGTACCCTGCCAATCATACCTGTGTCCAGCCCCTGCCGCAGCTCTTTGATCTTATTGGTGGAGCCAGACTTCCTGAAGATGCCCTCTGTGTAGAGGCCGTGCATCTCGATGTAGTTGATGAGCTTCTCCACCACCAGGGGCACGGTCCTCTCCTCGCTGGTCAGACGAGACACCTCCACGCCAAACTGCCTGGACGACAGCTCCAGGTCGTACTGATAGAGAAAAACACAAACGCGGATGGAAGGACGGACACACATGTACATCGCAAACACACGCACGCAGACGGACGGATGGACAGAAGTGAGAAGCACAGACAGACCAATATATAACATGGAGGTACAGAGAGAGAGAATTGTGGTGTCAAATATTTAATGGGCATTTGCAAATGTAAACACTCCAACATCCGTTATTAGGAATGTAAGAAAAGCCATCGAGCGAATAGTCTCCTCTTTACATCATTGGGAAGAATAACATGGTTTGTTGATCGTTAGCCTCATCCCTCCTTTCCATTGTCAGTAACGTACACTTGCAAACTATAAAATAGTCTCATCTTTACATCATTGGGAAGAATAACATGGTTTGTTGATCGTTAGCCTCATCCCTCCTTTCCATTGTCAGTAACGTACACTTGCAAACTATAAAATAGTCTCCTCTTTACATCATTGGGAAGAATAACATGGTTTGTTGATCGTTAGCCTCATCCCTCCTTTCCATTGTCAGTAACGTACACTTGCAAACTATAAAATAGTCTCCTCTTTACATCATTGGGAAGAATAACATGGTTTGTTGATCGTTAGCCTCATCCCTCCTTTCCATTGTCAGTAACGTACACTTGCAAACTATAAAATAGTCTCCTCTTTACATCATTGGGAAGAATAACATGGTTTGTTGATCGTTAGCCTCATCCCTCCTTTCCATTGTCAGTAACGTACACTTGCAAACTATAAAATAGTCTCCTCTTTACATCATTGGGAAGAATAACATGGTTTGTTGATCGTTAGCCTCATCCCTCCTTTCCATTGTCAGTAACGTACACTTGCAAACTATGAAATAGTCTCCTCTTTACATCATTGGGAAGAATAACATGGTTTGTTGATCGTTAGCCTCATCCCTCCTTTCCATTGTCAGTAGCGTACAATTGCAAACTATGAAATAGTCTCCTCTTTACATCATTGGGAAGAATAACATGGTTTGTTGATCGTTAGCCTCATCCCTCCTTTCCATTGTCAGTAACGTACACTTGCAAACTATAAAATAGTCTCCTCTTTACATCATTGGGAAGAATAACATGGTTTGTTGATCGTTAGCCTCATCCCTCCTTTCCATTGTCAGTAACGTACACTTGCAAACTATAAAATAGTCTCCTCTTTACATCATTGGGAAGAATAACATGGTTTGTTGATCGTTAGCCTCATCCCTCCTTTCCATTGTCAGTAACGTACACTTGCAAACTATAAAATAGTCTCCTCTTTACATCATTGGGAAGAATAACATGGTTTGTTGATCGTTAGCCTCATCCCTCCCTTTCCATTGTCAGTAACGTACACTTGCAAACTATAAAATAGTCTCCTCTTTACATCATTGGGAAGAATAACATGGTTTGTTGATCGTTAGCCTCATCCCTCCTTTCCATTGTCAGTAACGTACACTTGCAAACTATAAAATAGTCTCCTCTTTACATCATTGGGAAGAATAACATGGTTTGTTGATCGTTAGCCTCATCCCTCCTTTCCATTGTCAGTAACGTACACTTGCAAACTATAAAATAGTCTCCTCTTTACATCATTGGGAAGAATAACATGGTTTGTTGATCGTTAGCCTCATCCCTCCTTTCCATTGTCAGTAACGTACACTTGCAAACTATGAAATAGTCTCCTCTTTACATCATTGGGAAGAATAACATGGTTTGTTGATCGTTAGCCTCATCCCTCCTTTCCATTGTCAGTAACGTACAATTGCAAACTATAAAATAGTCTCCTCTTTACATCATTGGGAAGAATAACATGGTTTGTTGATCGTTAGCCTCATCCCTCCTTTCCATTGTCAGTAACGTACACTTGCAAACTATAAAATAGTCTCCTCTTTACATCATTGGGAAGAATAACATGGTTTGTTGATCGTTAGCCTCATCCCTCCTTTCCATTGTCAGTAACGTACACTTGCAAACTATAAAATAGTCTCCTCTTTACATCATTGGGAAGAATAACATGGTTTGTTGATCGTTAGCCTCATCCCTCCTTTCCATTGTCAGTAACGTACACTTGCAAACTATAAAATAGTCTCTTACCTTTTTGCTACATTTGGTGGTCCTGGAGCAGCACTTTCTATGGCAGGCGTACCGACACACTGCAGAAGAGGACACAACAGAGACAGAACCATCTGCTAACCTTACACACACTGCAGAAGAGGACACAACAGAGACAGAACCATCTGCTAACCTTACACACACTGCAGAAGAGGACACAACAGAGACAGAACCATCTGCTAACCTTACACACACTGCAGAAGAGGACACAACAGAGACAGAACCATCTGCTAACCTTACAACGTTCTGAAATGGTTCCGTGTCCAACCCCTGGTCAGTCAACAACCAACAACCTGTATACCCTAACCTTTCTGCAACATTTGGTGGTCCTGGAGCAGCACTTTCTATGGCAGGCGTACCGACACACTGCAGAAGAGGACACAACAGAGACAGAACCATCTGCTAACCTTACAACATTCTGAAATGGTTCCGTGTCCAACCCCTGGTCAGTCAACAACCAACAACCTGTATACCCTAACCTTTCTGCAACATTCCAACATTGTTCAGTGTCCAACCTCTGGGTCAAGAATAGTGCACCAAATATGGAAAAAGGATCTGTTTGGAATCAATACTTAGAGAGAGTATGGAGGAATGGAATGGGGCGGCAGGGTAGCCTAGTGGTTAGAGTGTTGGACTAGTAACCGGAAGGTTGCAAGTTCAAACCCCCGAGCTGACAAGGAACAAATCTGTCATTCTGCCCCTGAACAAGGCAGTTAACCCACTGTTCCTAGGCTGTCATTAATAGAATCTATTTCTTAACTGACTTGCCTATTAGTTACATAAAGGTACAAATAAAATAAGAAATACTTAGAGAGAGTATGGAGGAATGGAATCATTACTTGGGATGGAGGAATGGAATCATTATGGAGTATGGAGGAATGGAATCATTACTTGAGAGAATATGGAGGAATGGAATCATTACTTAGAGAGAGTATGGAGGAATGGAATCATTACTTAGAGAGAATATGGATGGAGGAATGGAATCATTACTTAGAGAGTATGGAGGAATGGAATCATTACTTAGAGAGAGTATAGAGGAATGGAATCATTACTTAGATAGAATATGGAGGAATGGAATCATTACTTAGAGAGAGTATGGAGGAATGGAATCATTACTTAGAGAATATGGAGGAATGGAATCATTACTTAGAGAGAGTATGGAGGAATGGAATCATTACTTAGAGAGAGTATGGAGGAATGGAATCATTACTTAGAGAGAGTATGGAGGAATGGAATCATTACTTAGAGAGAGTATGGAGGAATGGAATCATTACTTAGAGAGAGTATGGAGGAATGGAATCATTACTTAGAGAGAGTATGGAGGAATGGAATCATTACTTAGAGAGAGTATGGAGGAATGGAATCATTACTTAGAGAGAGTATGGAGGAATGGAATCATTACTTAGAGAGAGTATGGAGGAATGGAATGCATAGTTAGAGTATGGAGGACATAACAAGATAGAAGATTTATGACAAGAGCTGGAACACCATTTTTAAAATTATTATTATTTAAATAAATATATATATTTATATATATATATTTAACCTTTATTTAACTAGAACCAATTCTAATTTACAATGGCGGCAAAACCCGGACGACGCTGGGCCAATTGTGCGCCGCCCTATGGGACTCCCAATCACGTCCGGATGAGATACAGCCTGGAATCGAACCAGGGAATGTAGTGACACCTCTTGCTCTGAGATGCGGTGCCTTAAACCGCTACGCCACTCTGATTACAGACATTTAAGAGGCAGCACAGTAACAGGACGTGTGAGTGTCAGTGAATCCACGTGTGTGTGTCTGTCTGTCTGTCTGTCTGTCTGTCTGTCTGTCTGTCTGTCTGTCTGTCTGTCTGTCTGTCTGTCTGTCTGTCTGTCTGTCTGTCTGTCTGTCTGTCTGTCTGTCTGTCTGTCTGTCTGTCTGTTCTGTCTGTCTGTCTGTCTGTCTGTCTGTCTGTCTGTCTGTCTGTCTGTCTGTCTGTCTGTCTGTCTGTGCTGTCTGTCGTGTCTGTCGTGTCTCGTCTGTGCGTGTCTGTCTGTCTGTCTGTCTGTCTGTCTGTCTGTCTGTCTGTCTGTCTGTGTGTGTGTGTGTGTGTGTGTGTGTGTGTGTGTGTGTGTGTGTGTGTGTGTGTGTACTCACGTTTGCAGACGCAGGCCCTGTCCATCATCCAGATGAGAGAGGAGCAGTATTCGCAGTAGGTGGGGATGCTGTACTGGGTGGACTTGAAGATGTGGCCATTGTGCTCCTCAACCTTCAGAGGGCGATAGAGGGGCTCAGCTCAGTTTGCCATAAAGGTAAAGCCAAACATCACATGAGAAGCTTAGTGTAGAGATATAGTATAGAATACCCAGTCAAAGAAAGATGGAGGACTCACAATGTCAGATTCCTTTTTCCTCCTCTTCTTACGTTCTGGTTTGCAGGCCTGAGAGAACAGGAGACAGACGGACAGATCAGTGACAGAACAGGAGACGGACAGACAGATCAGTGAGAGAACAGGAGACAGACGGACAGATCAGTGACAGAACAGGAGACAGACGGACAGATCAGTGACAGAACAGGAGACAGACGGACAGATCAGTGAGAGAACAGGAGACAGACGGACAGATCAGTGAGAGAACAGGAGACAGACCAGTGAGAGAACAGGAGACAGACGGACAGATCAGTGAGAGAACAGGAGACAGACAGACAGATCAGTGAGAGAACAGGAGACAGACGGACAGATCAGTGAGAGAACAGGAGACAGACGAACAGATCAGTGAGAGAACAGGAGACAGACAGACAGATCAGTGAGAGAACAGGAGACAGACGGACAGATCAGTGAGAGAACAGGAGACAGACGAACAGATCAGTGAGAGAACAGGAGACAGACGGACAGATCAGTGAGAGAACAGGAGACAGACGGACAGATCAGTGAGAGAACAGGAGACAGACGGACAGATCAGTGAGAGAACAGGAGACAGACGGACAGATCAGTGAGAGAACAGGAGACAGACGGACAGATCAGTGACAGAACAGGAGACGGACAGACAGATCAGTGAGAGAACAGGAGACAGACGGACAGATCAGTGACAGAACAGGAGACAGACGGACAGATCAGTGAGAGAACAGGAGACAGACGGACAGATCAGTGAGAGAACAGGAGACAGACCAGTGAGAGAACAGGAGACAGACGGACAGATCAGTGAGAGAACAGAGATGACAGACAGATCAGTGAGAGAACAGGAGACAGACGGACAGATCAGTGAGAGAACAGGAGACAGACGGGACAGATCAGTGAGAGAACAGGAGACAGACGGACAGATCAGTGAGAGAACAGGAGACAGACTTGACAGACTGGGAAGTGGGAGAGAACAGGAGATAGACTGGACAGATCAGTGAGAGAACAGGAGACAGACGACAGATCAGTGAGAGAACAGGAGACAGACGGACAGATCAGTGACAGAACAGGAGACGGACAGACAGATCAGTGACAGAACAGGAGACGGACAGACAGATCAGTGAGAGAACAGGAGACAGACGGACAGATCAGTGACAGAACAGGAAATTTAACGGACAGATCAGTGACAGAACAGGAAACAGACGGACAGATCAGTGAGAGAACAGGAGACAGACGGACAGATCAGTGACAGAACAGGAGACAGACGGACAGATCAGTGAGAGAACAGGAGACAGACAGACAGATCAGTGAGAGAACAGGAGACAGACGGACAGATCAGTGAGAGAACAGGAGACAGACGAACAGATCA
>NC_060178.1:12059776-12065201 GCF_021184085.1 Oncorhynchus gorbuscha | reverse complement strand
CGTATCCCCAACTTACCATATATAGGCCTGCTTAACCATGACCTCAGCCCAAAAGTATTTAGTCAGCCACCAATTGTGCAAGTTCTCCCACTTAAAAAGATGAGAGAGGCTTGTAATTTTCATCATAGGTACACTTCAACTATGACAGACAAAATGAGAGGGAAAAAAAATCCAGAAAATCACATTGTAGGATTTTTAATTAATTTATTTGCAAATTATTGCACAATTGGTGGCTGACTAAATACTTTTTTGCCCCACTGTATAGGCCTGCTTAACTGCATTAGGTCCACATGTCATTTCCATGGTGAGAGAGTGCACATTTTACCATGACCTCAGCGTATGCGCAGCAGTGTTGGTGTGTCGTGACTCATAGCAGACAAAATGGCCACTTTAAAACAACCCCTCTGGCCTGAACTCGACAGAGGTCCCCATCGCAGCCAATCACAAGCACTGAGAAGCCGTCACAACTCAGACTTACAGTACCAGTCAAAAGTTTGGACACACCTACTCATTCAAGGGTTTTTCTTTATTTTGACTGTTTTCTATATTGTAGAATAATAGTGAAGACATAAAAACTATGAAATAACACATTAAATCATGCAGTAAACAAGAAAGTGTTCAACAAATCAAAATATATTTTACATTTGAGATTCTTCAAAGTAGCCACCCTTTGCCTTGATGACAGCTTTGCACACTCTTGGCATTCTCTCAACCAGCTTCATGAGGTAGTCACCTGGAATGCATTTCAATTAACAGGTGTGCCTTGTTAAAAGTTCATTTGTGGAATTGCTTTCCCTCTTAATGTGTTTGAGCCAATCAGTTGTGTTGTGAGGTAAGGTACGGTAAGGTAAGGTAAGGTTGGTGTACAGAAGATAGCCCTATTTGGTAAAACACAAAGTCCATATTATGGCAAGAACAGCTCAAATAAGCAAAGAGAAACGACAGTCCATCATTACTTTAACCTCTCTGGGATATGTGGGACGCTAGCGCTAGCGTCCCACCTGGCCAAAAGCCAGTGAAAATGCAGAGCACCAAATTCAAATAAATTACTATAAAAATATAACTTTCAAGAAATCACACATGTAAGATACCAAATTAAAGCTACACTTGTTGTGAATCCAGCCAACATGTCAGATTTCAAAAAGTATTTTCGGCGAAAGCAAACAATGCTATTATCTGAGGATAGCACCTCCGTAAACAAAGAGAGAGAAGCATATTTCAACCCTGCAGGTGCGACGCAAAACACAGAAATAAAAATATAATTAATGCCTTACCTTTGACAAGCTTCTTCTGTTGGCACTCCAATATGTCCCATAAACATCACAACTGGTCCTTTTGTTCGATTAATTCCGTCGATATATATCCAAAATGTCCATTTATTTGGAATATACTATCCAGAAAAACACTGGTTCCAACTTGCGCAACGTGACTACAAAATATCTCAAAAGTTACCGGTAAACTTTGCCGAAACATTTCAAACTACTTTTGTAATACAACTTTAGGTATTTTTTAATGTAAATAATCAATCAAATATAAGAAGGGATGATCTGTGTCCAATACAGGAGGAAAACAAACTGTCGCTAGCTTTCTGGTCACGCGCCTCTAACAGTACACTACAAGTGACCCTCGTTTGGAACAGGGCTACTTCTTCATCACACAAAGGAAAAACCTCAACCAATTTCTAAAGACTGGTGACATCCAGTGGAAGCGGTAGGAACTGCAAGAAGGTCCCTTAGAAATCTGGATTCCCAATGAAAACCAAAAAAAAATCTGAATAGTTTGTCCTTCTAAATAAGTTCTGTTGTAATCACAGACATGATTCAAACAGTTTTAGAAACTTCAGAGTGTTTTCTATGCAAATCTATCTTCTGGGTATGAGTAGAAGGCAGTTGAATTTGGGCATGCATTTCATCCGGACGTGAAAATACTGCCCCCTGTCACCAAGAAGTTAAGGCATGAAGGTCAGTCAATGCGGAAAATTTCAAGAACTTTGAATGTTTCTTCAAATGCAGTTGCAAAAACCATCAAGAACTATGATGAAACTGGCTCCCATGAGGACCGCCACAGGAAAGGAAGACCCAGAGTTACCTCTGCTGCAGAGGATAAGTTCATTAGAGTTACCAGCCTCAGAAATTGCAGCCCAAATAAATGCTTCAGAGTTCAAGTAACAGACACATCTCAACATCAACTGTTCAGAAGAGACTGCTTGAAATCAGGCATTCATGGTTGAATTCCGCGTTGAAAAATTATAACCGGTCGACCTCTAATCCTAACATATCCTTAAATATACTATCCTTACATATACTATCCTAACATATCCTTTCATATAACATCCTAACATATCCTTAAATATACTATCCTAACATATCCTTACATACACTATCCTAACATATCCTTACATATAACATCCTAACATATCCTTACATATACTATCCTAACATATCCTTTCATATACTATCCTAACATATCCTTAAATATACTATCCTAACATATCCTTACATATAACATCCTAACATATCCTTACATATACTATCCTAACATATCCTTTCATATACTATCCTAACATATCCTTAAATATACTATCCTAACATATCCTTACATATAACATCCTAACATATCCTTACATATACTATCCTAACATATCCTTTCATATACTATCCTAACATATCCTTAAATATACTATCCTAACATATCCTTACATATACTATCCTAACATATCCTTACATATACTATTGTTACATATACTATCCTAACATATCCTTACATATACTATTGTTACATATACTATCCTTACATATCCTTACATATACTATCCTTAAATATACTATCCTAACATATCCTTACATATACTATCCTAACATATCCTTACATACACTATTGTTACATATACTATCCTTACATATCCTTACATATACTATCCTTAAATATACTATCCTAACATATCCTTACATATAACATCCTAACATATCCTTACATACACTATCCTAACATATCCTTAAATATACTATCCTTACATATACTATCCTAACATATCCTTTCATATACTATCCTAACATATCCTTACATATACTATCCTAACATATCCTTACATATACTATTGTTACATATACTATCCTAACATATCCTTACATATACTATCCTAACATATCCTTACATATACTATTGTTACATATACTATCCTAACATATCCTTACATATACTATTGTTACATATACTATCCTAACATATCCTTACATATACTATTGTTACATATACTATCCTAACATATCCTTACATATACTATTGTTACATATACTATCCTAACATATCCTTACATATACTATTGTTACATATACTATCCTAACATATCCTTACATATAATATTGTTACATATACTATCCTAACATATCCTTACATATACTATCCTAACATATCCTTACATATACTATCCTAACATATCCTTACATATACTATTGTTACATATACTATCCTAACATATCCTTACATATACTATTGTTACATATACTATCCTAACATATCCTTACATATACTATCCTAACATATCCTTACATATACTATTGTTACATATACTATCCTAACATATCCTTACATATACTATTGTTACATATATTATCCTAACATATCCTTACATATACTATTGTTACATACACTATCCTAACATATCCTTACATATACTATTGTTACATATACTATCCTTACATATCCTTACATATACTATCCTAACATATCCTTTCATATACCATCCTAACATATCCTTACATATACTATCCTAACATATCCTTACATATACTATTGTTACATATACTATCCTAACATATCCTTACATATACTATCCTAACATATCCTTACATATACTATTGTTACATATACTATCCTAACATATCCTTACATATACTATTGTTACATATACTATCCTAACATATCCTTACATATACTATTGTTACATATACTATCCTAACATATCCTTACATATACTATTGTTACATATACCATCCTAACATATCCTTACATACACTATCCTAACATATCCTTACATATACTATTGTTACATATACTATCCTAACATATCCTTACATATACTATTGTTACATATACTATCCTAACATATCCTTACATATACTATTGTTACATATACTATCCTAACATATCCTTACATATACTATCCTAACATATCCTTACATATACTATTGTTACATATACTATCCTAACATATCCTTACATATACTATTGTTACATATACTATCCTAACATATCCTTACATATACTATCCTAACATATCCTTACATATACTATTGTTACATATACTATCCTAACATATCCTTACATATACTATTGTTACATATACTATCCTAACATATCCTTACATATACTATTCCTTACATATACTATCCTAACATATCCTATTGTTACATATACTATTGTTACATATACCTTTCCTAACATATCCTTACATATACTATTGTTACATATACTATCCTAACATATCCTTACATATACTATTATTACATATATTATCCTAACATATCCTTACATATACTATTGTTACATATCCATCTATAACTATCCTAACATATCCTAACATATACTATTGTTACATATACTATCCTAACATATCCTTTACACTATCCTAACATATCTTACATATACCATCCTAACATATCCTTACATATACTATCCTAACATATCCTTACATATACTATTGTTACATATACTATCCTAACATACATATACTATCCTAACATATCCTATTGTTACATATACTATCCTAACATATCCTTACATATACTATTGTTACATATACTATCCTAACATATCCTTACATATACTATCCTAACATATTGTTACATATACCATCCTAACATATCTTACATATACTACATATACTATCCTAACATATCCTTACATATACTATTGTTACATATACTATCCTAACATATCTATTACATTGTTACATACTATCCTAACATATCCTTACATATACTATTGTTACATATACTATCCTAACATATCCTTACATATACTATCCTAACATATTTCATATATTATCCTAACATATCCTTACATATACTATTGTTACATATACCTAACATATCCTTACATATACTATCCTAACATATCCTTTCATATACTATTCCTTACATATACTATCCTAACATATCCTTACATATACTATTGTTACATATACCATCCTAACATATATACACTATCCTAACATATCCTTACATATACTATCCTAACATATCCTTACATATACTATTGTTACATATACTATCCTAACATATATCCTTACATATACTATTGTTACATATACTATCCTAACATATCCTTACATATACTATTGTTACATATATTATCCCAACATATCCTTACATATACTATTGTTACATATACTATCCTAACATATCTCAGCATATACTATATACTA
>NC_060178.1:12034081-12059676 GCF_021184085.1 Oncorhynchus gorbuscha | reverse complement strand
TATCCCCACCTAAGCGTCCCACCTGGCCAAAAGCCAGTGAAAATGCAGAGCACCAAATTCAAATAAATTACTATAAAAATATAACAAAAATCACACATGTAAGATGCCAGAATAAAGCTACACTTGTTGTGAATCCAGTAACATGTCAGATTTCAAAAAAGTATTTTTAAATGAAAGCTCAAACAATGCTATTATCTGAGGATAGCACCTCCGTAAACAAAGAGAAGCATATTTTCAGCCTGCAGGTGCGACATAAAAACACAAAATAAAAAAATATAATTCATGCCTTACCTTTGTGAGCTTCTTCTGTTGGCACTCCAATATGTCCATAAACATCACAACTGGTCCTTTTGTTCGATTAATTCCGCCGATATATATCCAAAATGTCCATTTTATTTGGAATATACTATCCAGAAAACACTGTTTCCAACAGCTAACGTGACTACAAAATATCTCAAAAGTTACCGGTAAACTTTGCCGAAACATTTCAAACTACTTTTGTAATACAACTTTAGGTATTTTTTAATGTAAATAATCAATCAAATATAGAGGATCAGTCTGTGTCCAATACAGGAGGAAAACAAACTGTCGCTAGCTTTCTGGTCTGTGCCTCTAACAGTACACTTCTCGTGACCCTCGTTTTGAACAGGCTACTTCTTCATCACACAAAGGAAAAACCTCCAACCAATTTCTAAAGACTGGTGACATCCAGTGGAAGCGGTAGGAACTGCAAGAAGGTACCTTAGAAATCTGGATTCCCAATGAAAACCAAAAAAAAAAGATCTGAATAGTTTGTCCTTCTAAATAAGTTCTGTTGTAATCACAGACATGATTCAAACAGTTTTAGAAACTTCAGAGTGTTTTCTATGCAAATCTATCTTCTGGGTATGAGTAGAAGGCAGTTGAATTTGGGCATGCATTTCATCCGGACGTGAAAATACTGCCCCCTGTCACCAAGAAGTTAAGGCATGAAGGTCAGTCAATGCGGAAAATTTCAAGAACTTTGAATGTTTCTTCAAATGCAGTTGCAAAAACCATCAAGAACTATGATGAAACTGGCTCCCATGAGGACCGCCACAGGAAAGGAAGACCCAGAGTTACCTCTGCTGCAGAGGATAAGTTCATTAGAGTTACCAGCCTCAGAAATTGCAGCCCAAATAAATGCTTCAGAGTTCAAGTAACAGACACATCTCAACATCAACTGTTCAGAAGAGACTGCTTGAAATCAGGCATTCATGGTTGAAGTGCTGCAAAGAAAGCACTACTAAAGGACACCAACAAGAAGAAGAGACTTGCTTGGGCCAAGACACATGAGCGATGGACATTAGACCGGTGAAAATCTATCCGTTGGTCTGATGAGTCCAAATTTGAGATTTTTGGTTCCAACCGCCATGGAACCAAAAGTGAGATGTGAGATGCAGAGTGAACGGATGATCTTCACATGTGTGGTTCCCACCGTGAAGCATGGAGGAGGAGGTGTGATGGTGCTTTGCTGGTGACACTGTCTTTGATTTATTTTGAAGGCACACTTAACCAGCATCGCTACCACAGCATTCTGCAGAGATAAGCCATCCCATCTGCTTTGCGCTTAGTGGGACTATCATTTGCTTTTCAACAGGACAATGACCCAACAGGCGGTGTAAGGGCTACTTGACCAAGAAGGAGAGTGATGGAGTGCTGCATCAGATGACCTGGCTTCCATAATCACCCAACCTCAACCCAATTGAGATAGTTTGGGATGAGTTGGACCACAGATTGAAGGAAAAGCAGCCAACAAGTGCTCAGAAGCTGGCTGAGAGAATGCCAAGAGTGAGCAAAGCTGTCATCAAGGCAAAGGGTGGATACTTCTTTGGCTACACTTTTTTGGTTACAACATGATTCCGTATGTGTTATTTCATAGTTCTGATGTCTTCACTATTATTCTACAATGTAGAAAATAGTAACAATAAAGAAAAACCCCTGAATGAGTAGGTGTGTCAAAACCTTTGACTGGTACTGTATGTAAAATGTGCCCTTTAGTAGTCCTTGGCCTTTTCAAACATCCAAATCAAAACGCTAATCCAAAATCCATTATTGACTCTGAATCCCATCTGTATTAGGCAATGGTGCATTAAGGTTTTCAAACACTATAAAATGTCCAAGCACAGATCCTAGGTCAATAATATACGCGTCAACTCATATGTTGCAATAGCAGATAAATATAGGTTCTGCCATGTCGAGACGACCCAATCTGGAATACAAAACATGACTAAAATCCACAGCTTCGTCTCATGCTTAAAATAGATACTGCTGCTAGTGAAACAACCTACTTACAGGGCTTTCATAATGCACTTCCTCTTTGTAACCATGACATATCACCCCCCCCCCCACTTCCCTTTGCCTCTGCTTTTTGGTCCTCCAATAATCGGTATCGGTATCCGCGTTGAAAAATTATAACCGGTCGACCTCTAATCCTAACATATCCTTAAATATACTATCCTTACATATACTATCCTAACATATCCTTACATATACTATCCTTACATATCCTTACATATACTATCCTAACATATCCTTACATATACTATCCTAACATATCCTTACATATACTATCCTTACATATACTATCCTAACATATCCTTACATATACTATCCTTTCATATACCATCCTAACATATCCTTACATATACTATCCTAACATATCCTTTCATATACCATCCTAACATATCCTTACATATACTATCATTACATATACTATCCTAACATATCCTTACATACACTATCCTAACATATCCTTACATATACTATCCTAACATATCCTTACATATACTATTGTTACATATACTATCCTAACATATCCTTTCATATACCATCCTAACATATCCTTACATATACTATCCTAACATATCCTTTCATATACCATCCTAACATATCCTTACATATACTATCATTACATATACTATCCTAACATATTCTTACATACTATCTCTAATATATCCTTACATATACTATCCTAACATATCCTATATCCTAACATATCTTACATATACTATCCTAACATATCCTTACATATACTATTTTGTTACATATACTATCCTAACATATCCTTACATATACTATTGTTACATATACTATCCTTACATATACTATTGTTACATATACTATCCTAACATATCCTTTCATATACTATTCTAACATATCTCTACATATACTATCTCTAATATATCCTTTCATATAACATCCTAACATATCCTTAAATATACTATCATTACATATACTATCCTAACATATCCTTTCATATACCATCCTAACATATCTTTCATATACTATCCTAACATATTCTTACATATACTATTGTTACATATACTATCCTAACATATCCTTACATATACTATTTGTTATATATACTATCCTAACATATCCTTACATATACTATTGTTACATATACTATCCTAACATATCCTTACATATACTATTGTTACATATACTATCCTTACATATACTATCCTAACATATCCTTTCATATACTATCCTAACATATCCTTAAATATACGATCATTACATATACCATCCTAACATATCCTTACATACACTATCCTAACATATCCTTACATATACTATCCTTACATATACTATCCTAACATATCCTTACATATACTATCCTTACATATCCTTACATACACTATCCTAACATATCCTTACATATACTATCCTTACATATACTATCCTAACATATCCTTACATATACTATCCTTACATATACTATCCTAACATATCCTTAAATATACTATCATTACATATACTATTCTAACATATCTTTTTCATATAACATCATTATATATACTATCATATATATCTTTTCATATAACATCCTAACATATCCTTACATATAACATCCTTAAATATACTATATTACATATACTATTCTTACATATTTTCATATAACATCCTAATATATCTCTACATATACCATCCTTACATATCCTTTCATATACCATCTTAACATATCTTACATATACTATCCTTACATATACTATCCTAACATATCTTACATATACTATTGTTACATATACTATCCTAACATATCCTTACATATACTATTGTTACATATACTATCCTAACATATCTTACATATACTATTGTTACATATACTATCCTTACATATACTATTGTTACATATACTATCCTAACATATCTACATATACTATTGTTACATATACTATCCTAACATATCCTTACATATACTATTGTTACATATACTATCCTTACATATACTATCTAACATATCCTTACATATACTATTCTAACATATCCTTACATATACTATTGTTACATATACTATTCTAATATATATCTTACATATACTATTGTTACATATACTATCCTAACATATCTCTACATATACTATTGTTACATATACTATCTCTAACATATCCTTTCATATACTATCCTAATATATCTCTTTACATACACTATCCTAACATATCCTTTCATATAACATCCTAACATATCCTTAAATATACTATCATTACATATACTATCCTAATATATCCTTACATATACTATCCTTACATATACTATCCTAACATATCCTTAAATATACTATCATTACATATACTATCCTAACATATCCTTTCATATACTATCCTTACATATACTATCCTAATATATCCTTACATATACTATCCTTACATATACTATCCTAACATATCCTTACATATACTATTGTTACATATACTATCCTAACATATCCTTTCATATACCATCCTAACATATCCTTACATATACTATCCTAACATATCCTTAAATATACGATCATTACATATACTATCCTAACATATCCTTTCATATACCATCCTAACATATCTTACATACACTATCCTAACATATCTTACATATACTATCCTTACATATACTATCCTAACATATCCTTACATATACTATCCTAACATATCATACATATACTATCCTAACATATCCTTACATACACTATCCTAACATATCTTACATATACTATCCTAACATATCAATCAATCAATCAATCAAATGTATTTATAAAGCCCTTCTTACATCAGCTGATGTCACAAAGTGCTGTACAGAAACCCAGCCTAAAACCCCAAACAGCAAGCAATGCAGGTGTAGAAGCACGGTGGCTAGGAAAAACTCCCTAGAAAGGCCAGAACCTAGGAAGAAACCTAAAGAGGAACCAGACTATGAGGAGTGGTCAGTCTTCTTCTGGCTGTGCCGGGTGGATATTATAACAGAACATGGCCAAGATGTTCAAACGTTCATAGATGACCAGCAGGGTCAGATAATAATAATCACAATGGATGTAGTGAATACAACCTTAGGAGTAAATCTCAGTTGGCTTTTCATAGCCGATCATTCATAGAGACAGCAGGTGGGGGAGAGAGAGTCCAAACAGCAGGTCTGGGACAGGTAGCATGTCCAGTGAACAGGTCAGGGTTCCATAGCCAAATCCTTAAATATACTATCATTACATATACTATCCTAACATATCCTTTCATATAACATCCTTACATATACTATCCTAACATATCCTTTCATATAACATCTTACATATACTATCTAACATATCATACATATACTATCCTAACATATCCTTACATATACTATCCTTACATATACTATCCTAACATATCTTACATACACTATCCTAACATATCCTTACATATACTATCCTAACATAATCATACATATACTATCCTTACATATACTATCCTAACATATCTTACATACACTATCCTAACATATCCTTACATATACTATCCTAACATATCTTACATATACTATCCTAACATATCCTCTACATATACTATCCTAACATATCTCATATACATATACTATCCTAACATATCCATACATATACTATCTAACATATCTATACATATACTATCCTAACATATCTACATACACTATCTAATATATCTCTACATATACTAATCCTAACATATCTCTTTCATATACCATCCTAACATATCTCTACATATACTATCCTAACATATCTCATACATATACTATCATACATATCTCTACATACACTATCCTAACATATCTACATATACTATCTACATATACTATCCTAATATATATCTTACATATACTATCCTAACATATCTTACATACTATCCTAACATATCTCTACATATACTATCCTAACATATCCTTAAATATACTATCATTACATATACTATCCTAACATATCCTTACATATACTATTGTTACATTACTATCCTAACATATACTATTGTTACATATACTATCTAACATATCATACATATACTATTGTTACATATACTATCCTAACATATCTTACATATACTATTGTTACATATACTATCTTACATATACTATTCTAACATATCTTACATATACTATTGTTACATATACTATCCTAACATATCATACATATACTATTGTTACATATACTATCCTAACATATCTTTCATATACTATCCTAACATATTACATACACTATCCTAATATATCCTTTCATATAACATCCTAACATATCTCTTAAATATACTATCATTACATATACTATCCTAACATATCCTTTCATATACTATCCTAACATATTCTTACATATACCATCCTAACATATCTTTCATATACTATCTCTACATATACTATCCCTAATATATCCTTAAATATACTATCATTACATATACTATCCTAACATATTCTTTCATATACTATCTTACATATACTATCCTAACATATGCCATATACTATCCTTACATATACTATCCTAACATATCTTACATATACTATTGTTACATATACTATCCTAACATATCCTTTCATATACCATCCTAACATATCCTTACATATACTATCCTAACATATCCTTAAATATACGATCATTACATATACTATCCTAACATATCCTTTCATATACCATCCTAACATATCCTTACATACACTATCCTAACATATCCTTACATATACTATCCTTACATATACTATCCTAACATATCCTTACATATACTATCCTAACATATCCTTACATATACTATCCTAACATATCTTACATACACTATCCTAACATATCCTTACATATACTATCTCTAATATATCCTTTCATATACCATCTAATATATCTTACATATACTATCCTAACATATCTCTTACATATACTATCATACATATCCTTACATACACTATCCTAACATATCCTTACATATACTATCTCTTACATATACTATCCTAACATATCCTTACATATACTATCCTAACATATCCTTACATACACTATCCTAACATATCCTTACATATACTATCCTAACATATCCTTAAATATACTATCATTATATACTATCCTAACATATCCTTTCATATAACATCCTTACATATACTATCCTAACATATCCTTTCATATATATATTCATACATATACTATCCTAACATATCCTTACATATACTATCCTAACATATCTACATATACTATCTATCCTAACATATCTCTATGCTATACATATCCTTACATATACTATCTAACATATCTCTACATATACTATCCTTACATATACTATCCTAACATATCCTTACATATACTATTGTTACATATACTATCCTAACATATCCTTTCATATACCATCCTAACATATCCTAAATCATACATATACTATCCTAACATATCCTTACATATACTATTGTTACATATACTATCCTAACATATCCTTACATATACTATTGTTGCATATATATCTTACATATACTATTGTTACATATACTATCCTAACATATCCTTTCATATACTATCCTAACATATCCTTTCATATACTATCCTAACATATCCTTACATATACTATTGTTACATATACTATCCTAACATATCTTGCATATACTATTGTTACATATACTATCCTAACATATCCTTTCATATAACTATCCTAACATATATAAATATACTATCATTGCATATACTATCCTAACATAATCATTTCATATACCATCTAACATATCTTACATATACTATCCTAACATATCCTTACATATACTATTGTTACATATACTATCCTAACATATGCTTACATATACTATTATTACATATACTATCCTAACATATCCTTACATATATATTGTTACATATACTCTAACATATCCTTACATATACTATTATTACATATACTATCCTAACATATCTTTCATATACTATCCTAACATATCCTTAAATATAACATCATTACATATACCATCCTAACATATTCTACATATACTATCCTAACATATCCTTTCATATAACATCCTTACATATCTATCATACATATCCTTTCTATAACGTCCTAACATATCCTTACATATAACATTAAATATACTATCATTACATATACTATCCTAACATATCTTTCATATATCCTATATCATACATATACTATCCTAACATATCATATACCATCCTAACATATCTACATATATACATATACTATCCTAATATATCCTTACATATACTATTGTTACATATACTATCCTAACATATCTTACATATACTATTGTTACATATACTATCCTAACATATCTTACATATACTATTGTTACATATACTATCCTTACATATACTATCCTAACATATCCTTACATATACTATTGTTACATATATACTATCCTAACATATACTATTGTTACATATATCATCCTAACATATCTTACATATACTATTGTTACATATACTATCCTAACATATCATATACTATTGTTACATATACTATCCTTACATATACTATTCTAACATATCATACATATACTATTGTTACATATACTATCCTAACATATCTTACATATACTATTGTTACATATACTATCCTAACATATCCTTTCATATACTATCCTAACATATTCTTACATACACTATCTCTAATATATCTTTCATATAACGTCCTAACATATTCCTAAATATACTATCGTTACATATACTATCTAACATATCTTTTACATATACCATCCTAACATATCCTTAATCATATACTATCATATATATACTATCCTAACATATCCTTAAATATACTAACATTACATATACTATCCTAACATATCCTTTCATATACTATCCTTACATATACTATCTAACATATCCTTACATATACTATCCTTACATATACTATCCTAACATATCTTACATATACTATTGTTACATATACTATCCTAACATATCCTTTCATATACCATCCTAACATATCTTACATATACTATCCTAACATATCCTTAAATATACGATCATTACATATACTATCCTAACATATCTTTTCATATACCATCCTAACATATCATACATACACTATCCTAATATATCATACATATACTATCCTAACATATCATATATACACTATCCTAACGTATCATACATATCTATCATACATATACTATCCTAACATATCCTTACATATACTATCCTAACATATCCTTACATATACTATCCTAACATTTCTTACATATATCCTAAATATATCATTACATATACTATCCTAACATATCCTTAAATATACTATCATTACATATACTATCCTAACATATCCTTTCATATACATATCCTTACATATACTATCCTAACATATCCTTTCATATACTATTGTTACATATACTATCCTAACATATCTATTACATATACTATTGTTACATATACTATCCTAACATATCCTTTCATATACTATCCTAACATATCCTTACATACACTATCCTAACATATCCTTTCATATAACTATCCTAACATATCCTTAAATATACTATCATTACATATACTATCCTAACATATCTTACATATACTATTGTTACATATACTATCCTAACATATCCTTTCATATACTATCCTAACATATCCTACATACACTATCTCTAACATATCCTTTCATATACCATCCTAATATATCTATATATACATCCTAACATATCCTTACATATACTATCATTACATATACTATCCTAACATATCTAAATATACTATCATTACATATATATCCTAACATATCCTTTCATATACTCTATATATCTTACATATACTATCCTAACATATCTTACATATACTATCCTTACATATACTATCCTAACATATCCTTACATATACTATTGTTACATATACTATCCTAACATATCCTTTCATATACCATCCTAACATATCTACATATACTATCCTAACATATCCTTAAATATACGATCATTACATATACTATCCTAACATATCCTTTTCATATACTATCCTAAATATCTTACATATACTATCCTAACATATTCATACATATACATCTTACATATACTATCCTAACATATCTTACATATACTATCCTAACATATCACTACATATACTATCCTAACATATCTTACATACTATCCTAACATATCCTTACATATACTATCCTAACATATCTTAAATATACTATCATTACATATACTATCCTAACATATCCTTTCATATAACTATCCTTACATATACTATCCTAACATATCTTTCATATAACATACATATACTATCCTAACATATCCTTACATATACTATCTAACATATCTCTACATATACTATCCTTACATATACTATCCTAACATATCCTTACATACACTATCCTAACATATCCTATACATATACTATCCTAATATATCCTATACATATACTATCCTACATATACTATCCTAACATATCCTTACATATACTATCCTAACATATCCTTACATATACTATCCTAACATATCTCTTACATATACTATCCTAACATATCCTTACATATACTATCCTAACATATCCTTACATATATACTATCCTAACATATCTTACATATACTATCTCTAACATATCTCTTACATATACTATCCTAACATATCCTTACATACTATCCTAACATATCTTACATATACTATCCTTACATATACTATCTCTAACATATCTCTTACATATACTATCCTAACATATCCTTAAATATACTATCATTACATATACTATCCTAACATATCCTTACATATACTATCATTACATATACTATCCTAACATATCCTTTCATATAACATCCTTACATATACTATCCTAACATATCCTTTCATATAACATCTCTACATATACTATCCTAACATATCCTTACATATACTATCCTAACATATCCTACATATACTATCTTACATATACTATCCTAACATATATACATATACTATCCTAACATATCCTTACATACACTATCCTAACATATCCTTACATATACTATCCTAACATATCCTTAAATATACTATCATTACATATACTATCCTAACATATCCTTTCATATAACATCCTTACATATACTATCTAACATATCCTTTCATATAACATCCTTACATATACTATCCTAACATATCCTTACATATACTATCCTAACATATCCTTACATATACTATCCTTACATATACTATCCTAACATATCTACATACACTATCCTAACATATCCTTACATATACTATCCTAACATATCCTTACATATACTATCCTTACATATACTATCCTAACATATCCTTACATACACTATCCTAACATATCCTTACATATACTATCCTAACATATCCTTACATATACTATCCTAACATATCCTTACATATACTATCCTAACATATCCTTACATATACTATCCTAACATATCCTTACATATACTATCCTAACATATCCTTACATACATATCCTAACATATCTTACATATACTATCCTAACATATCCTTTCATATACCATCCTAACATATCCTTACATATACTATCCTAACATATCCTTACATATACTATCCTAACATATATTTACATATACTATCCTAACATATCCTTACATATACTATCCTACAATATATCCTAATATATCTACATATACTATCCTAACATATCCTTACATATACTATCCTAACATATCCTTACATATACTATCCTAAAATATCCTTAAATATACTATCATTACATATACTATCCTAACATATCATATAACATTACACATATACTATCCTAACATATCCTTTCATATAACATCTTATATATATATCCTAATATATCCTATATACTATCCTTACATATACTATCCTAACATATCTTACATATACTATCCTTATATACTATCCTAACATATCTTACATATACTATCCTAACATATCCTTACATATACTATCCTAACATATCCTTAAATATACTATCATTACATATACTATCCTAACATATCCTTACATATAACTATCATTACATATACTATCCTAATATATCCTTTCATATAACATCTTACATATACTATCCTAACATATCCATGCATATACTATCCTAACATATCCTTACATATACTATCTATATATATCTTATATATCCTTACATATACTATCCTAACATATATCTTACATATACTATCCTTACATATACTATCCTAACATATCCTTACATATACTATCCTTACATATACTATCCTAAACTAAATATACTATCATTACATATACTATCCTAACATATCCTTTCATATAACATCATTACATATACTATCCTTACATATCCTTTCATATAACATCCTAACATATCCTTACATATATCCTAATATACTATCATTACATATACTATCCTTACATATCCTTTCATATAACATCCTAACATATCCTTACATATACCATCTTACATATCATTCATATACCATCTAACATATCCTTACATATACTATCCTTACATATACTATCCTAACATATCCTTACATATACTATTGTTACATATACTATCCTAACATATTCTACATATACTATTGTTACATATACTATCCTAACATATCCTTACATATACTATTGTTACATATACTATCCTTACATATACTATTGTTACATATACTATCCTAACATATCCTTACATATACTATTGTTACATATACTATCCTAACATATCTTACATATACTATTGTTACATATACTATCCTTACATATACTATCCTAACATATCTTACATATACTATTCTAACATATCCTTACATATACTATTGTTACATATACTATTCTAACATATCTACATATACTATTGTTACATATACTATCCTAACATCCTTACATATACTATTGTTACATATACTATCCTAACATATCCTTTATACTATCCTAACATATCCTTACATACACTATCCTAACATATCTCATATAACATCCTAATATATCCTTAAATATACTATTATTACATATACTATCTAATATATCCTTACATATACTATCTATATATACTATCCTAACATATCCTTAAATATACTATCATTACATATACTATCCTAATATATCCTTTCATATACTATCCTTACATATACTATCCTAACATATCCTTATATATACTATCCTTACATATACTATCCTAACATATCCTTACATATACTATTGTTACATATACTATCCTAACATATCTTTCATATACCATCCTAACATATCATACATATACTATCCTAACATATCCTTAAATATACGATCATTACATATACTATCCTAACATATCCTTTCATATACCATCCTAACATATCCTTACATACACTATCCTAACATATCCTTACATATACTATCTTACATATACTATCCTAACATATCCTTACATATACTATCCTAACATATCCTTACATATACTATCCTAACATATCATACATACACTATCCTAACATATCCTTACATATACTATCCTAACATATCAATCAATCAATCAATCAAATGTATTTATAAAGCCCTTCTTACATCAGCTGATGTCACAAAGTGCTGTACAGAAACCCAGCCTAAAACCCCAAACAGCAAGCAATGCAGGTGTAGAAGCACGGTGGCTAGGAAAAACTCCCTAGAAAGGCCAGAACCTAGGAAGAAACCTAAAGAGGAACCAGACTATGAGGAGTGGTCAGTCTTCTTCTGGCTGTGCCGGGTGGATATTATAACAGAACATGGCCAAGATGTTCAAACGTTCATAGATGACCAGCAGGGTCAGATAATAATAATCACAATGGATGTAGTGAATACAACCTTAGGAGTAAATCTCAGTTGGCTTTTCATAGCCGATCATTCATAGAGACAGCAGGTGCGGGAGAGAGAGAGTCCAAACAGCAGGTCTGGGACAGGTAGCATGTCCAGTGAACAGGTCAGGGTTCCATAGCCAAATCCTTAAATATACTATCATTACATATACTATCCTAACATATCCTTTCATATAACATCCTTACATATACTATCCTAACATATCCTTTCATATAACATCCTTACATATACTATCCTAACATATCCTTACATATACTATCCTAACATATCCTTACATATACTATCCTTACATATACTATCCTAACATATCCTTACATACACTATCCTAACATATCCTTACATATACTATCCTAACATATCCTTACATATACTATCCTTACATATACTATCCTAACATATCCTTACATACACTATCCTAACATATCCTTACATATACTATCCTAACATATCCTTACATATACTATCCTAACATATCCTTACATATACTATCCTAACATATCCTTACATATACTATCCTAATATATCATACATATACTATCCTAACATATCCTTACATATACTATCCTAACATATCCTTACATACACTATCCTAACATATCCTTACATATACTATCCTAACATATCCTTTCATATACCATCCTAACATATCCTTACATATACTATCCTAACATATCCTTACATATACTATCCTTACATATCCTTACATACACTATCCTAACATATCCATACATATACTATCCTTACATATACTATCCTAACATATCCTTACATATACTATCCTAACATATCCTTACATACACTATCCTAACATATCCTTACATATACTATCCTAACATATCCTTAAATATACTATCATTACATATACTATCCTAACATATCCTTACATATACTATTGTTACATTACTATCCTAACATATACTATTGTTACATATACTATCCTAACATATCCTTACATATACTATTGTTACATATACTATCCTAACATATCCTTACATATACTATTGTTACATATACTATCCTTACATATACTATTCTAACATATCCTTACATATACTATTGTTACATATACTATCCTAACATATCCTTACATATACTATTGTTACATATACTATCCTAACATATCCTTTCATATACTATCCTAACATATCTTACATACACTATCCTAACATATCCTTTCATATAACATCCTAACATATCCTTAAATATACTATCATTACATATACTATCCTAACATATCTTTTCATATACCATCCTAACATATCCTTACATATACCATCCTAACATATCCTTACATATACTATCCTTACATATACTATCCTAACATATCCTTAAATATACTATCATTACATATACTATCCTAACATATCCTTTCATATACTATCCTTACATATACTATCCTAACATATCATACATATACTATCCTTACATATACTATCCTAACATATCCTTACATATACTATTGTTACATATACTATCCTAACATATCCTTTCATATACCATCCTAACATATCCTTACATATACTATCCTAACATATCCTTAAATATACGATCATTACATATACTATCCTAACATATCCTTTTCATATACCATCCTAACATATCCTTACATACACTATCCTAACATATCCTTACATATACTATCCTTACATATGCTATCCTAACATAATCCTTGCATATGCTATCCCAACATATCTTACATATACTATCCTAACATATCCTTACATACACTATCCTAACATATCCTTACATATACTATCCTAACATATCCTTTCATATACCATCCTAACATATCCTTACATATATATCCTAACATATCCTTACATATACTATCATACATATCATACATACACTATCCTAACATATCCTTACATATACTATCTTACATATACTATCCTAACATATCCATACATATACTATCCTAACATATCCTTACATACACTATCCTAACATATCCTTACATATACTATCCTAACATATCCTTAAATATACTATCATTACATATACTATCCTAACATATCCTTTCATATAACATCCTTACATATACTATCCTAACATATCCTTTCATATAACATCTTTACATATACTATCCTAACATATCCTTTCATATACCATCCTAACATATCCTTACATACACTATCCTAACATATCCTTTCATATACTATCCTTACATATACTATCCTAACATATCCTTACATATACTATCCTTGCATATGCTATCCTAACATATCCTTACATATACTATTGTTACATATGCTATCCTAACATATCCTTTCATACCATCCTAACATATCCTAACATATCCTTACATATACTATCCTAACATATCCTTACATATACTATTGTTACATATACTATCCTAACATATCCTTACATATACTATTGTTACATATACTATCCTTACATATACTATTGTTACATATACTATCCTAACATATCCTTTCATATACTATCCTAACATATCCTTTCATATACTATCCTAACATATCCTTACATATCTATTTTCATATACTATCCTAACATATCATACATATACTATTGTTACATATACTATCCTAACATATCCTTTCATATAACATCCTAACATATCCTTAAATATACTATCATTGTATACTATCCTAACATATCCTTTCATATACCATCCTAACATATCCTTACATATACTATCCTAACATATCCTTATCATATACCATTGTTACATATACTATCCTAACATATCCTTACATATACTATTGTTACATATACTATCCTAACATATCCTTACATATACTATTGTTACATATACTATCCTAACATATCCTTACATATACTATTGTTACATATACTATCCTAACATATCCTTTCATATACTATCCTAACATATCCTTAAATATACGATCATTACATATACCATCCTTAACATATCCTTACATATACTATCCTAACATATCCTTTCATACATAACATCCTTGCATATACTATCCTTACATATCCTTTTTCATATAACATCCTAACATAATCTTACATATAACATCCTTAAATATACTATCATTACATATACTATCCTTACATATCCTTTCATATAACATCCTAACATATCTTACATATACCATCCTTACATATCCTTTCATATACCATCCTAACATATCCTTACATATACTATCATACATATACTATCCTAACATATCATACATATACTATTGTTACATATATTATCCTAACATATCTTACATATACTATTGTTACATATACTATCCTAACATATCCTTACATATACTATTGTTACATATACTATCATACATATACTATCCTAACATATCCTTACATATACTATTGTTACATATACTATCCTAACATATACTATTGTTACATATACTATCCTAACATATCATACATATACTATTGTTACATATACTATCTAAATATATCCTTACATATACTATTGTTACATATACTATCCTTACATATACTATTCTAACATATCCTTACATATACTATTGTTACATATACTATCCTAACATATCCTTACATATACTATTGTTACATATACTATCCTAACATATCCTTTTCATATACTATCCTAACATATCATACATACACTATCCTAACATATCCTTTCATATAACATCCTAACATATCCTTAATATACTATCATTACATATACTATCCTAACATATCCTTACATATACCATCCTAACATATCCTTACATATACTATCCTTACATATACTATCCTAACATATCTCTTAAATATACTAACATTACATATACTATCCTAACATATCCTTTTCATATACTATCATACATATACTATCCTAACATATCATACATATACTATCCATGCATATGCTATCCTAACATATCTTACATATACTATTGTTACATATACTATCCTAACATATCCTTTCATATACCATCCTAACATATCATACATATACTATCCTAACATATCCTTAAATATACGATCATTACATATACTATCCTAACATATCATTTCATATACCATCCTAACATATCCTTACATACACTATCCTAACATATCCTTACATATACCATCCTAACATATCCTTATATACACTATTATCCTAACATATCCTTACATATACTATCCTTACATATACTATCCTAACATATCCTTACATATACTATCCTAACATATCCTTACATATACTATCCTAACATTTTTACATACACTATCCTAACATATCCTTACATATACTATCCTAACATATCCTTAAATATACTATCATTACATATACTATCCTAACATATCCTTTTCATATAACATCCTTACATATACTATCCTAACATATCCTTTCATATACTATTGTTACATATACTATCCTAACATATCCTTACATATACTATTGTTACATATACTATCCTAACATATCCTTTCATATACTATCCTAACATATCCTTACATACACTATCCTAACATATCCTTTCATATAACATCCTAACATATCCTTAAATATACTATCATTACATATACTATCCTAACATATCCTTACATATACTATTGTTACATATACTATCCTAACATATCCTTTCATATACTATCTAACATATCCTTACATACACTATCCTAACATATCCTTTCATATACCATCCTAACATATCCTTACATATACCATCCTAACATATCTTACATATACTATCCTTACATATACTATCCTAACATATCCTTAAATATACTATCATTACATATACTATCCTAACATATCCTTTCATATACTATCCTTACATATACTATCCTAACATATCCTTACATATACTATCCTTACATATACTATCCTAACATATCCTTACATATACTATTGTTACATATACTATCCTAACATATCCTTTCATATACCATCCTAACATATCCTTACATATACTATCCAATATATTCCTTAAATATACGATCATTACATATACTATCCTAACATATCCTTTCATATACCATCCTAACATATCCTTACATACACTATCCTAACATATCCTTACATATACTATCCTTACATATACTATCCTAACATATCCTTACATATACTATCCTAACATATCCTTACATATACTATCCTAACATATCCTTACATACACTATCCTAACATATCCTTACATATACTATCCTAACATATCCTTAAATATACTATCATTACATATACTATCCTAACATATCCTTTCATATAACATCCTTACATATACTATCCTAACATATCCTTTCATATAACATCCTTACATATACTATCCTAACATATCTTACATATACTATCCTAATATATCCTTACATATACTATCTCTACATATACTATCCTAACATATCTACATACACTATCCTAACATATCCTTACATATACTATCCTAACATATCCCCTACATATACTATCCTTACATATACTATCCTAACATATCCTTACATACACTATCTAACATATTCTTACATATACTATCCTAACATATCTACATATACTATCCTAACATATCTTGCCATATACTATCCTAACATATCCTTACATATACTATCCTAACATATCCTTACATATACTATCCTAACATATCTTAATATACTATCCTAACATATCTTACATACACTATCCTAACATATCCTTACATATACTATCCTTACATATACTATCCTAACATATCTTACATATACTATCCTAACATATCCTTAAATATACTATCATTACATATACTATCCTAACATATCCTTACATATACTATCATTACATATACTATCCTAACATATCCTTTCATATAACATCCTTACATATACTATCCTAACATATCCTTTATATAACATCCTTTACATATACTATCCTAATATATCCTTACATATACTATCCTAACATATCCTTACATATACTATCATACATATACTATCCTAACATATCCTTACATATACTATCCTAACATATTCTTACATACACTATCCTAACATATCCTTACATATACTATCCTAACATATATTAAATATACTTCATTACATATACTATCCTAACATATCCTTTCATATAACATTCTTACATATACTATCCTAACATATCCTTTCATATAACATCCTTACATATACTATATCTAACATATCCTTACATATACTATCCCTAACATATCCTTACATATACTATCCTTACATATACTATCCTAACATATCCTTACATACACTATCCTAACATATCTTACATATACTATCCTAACATATCCTACATATACTATCCTTACATATACTATCCTAACATATCCTTATATACACTATCCTAACATATCTTACATATACTATCCTAACATATCCTTACATATACTATCCTAACATATCCTTACATATACTATCCTAACATATCCTTACATATACTATCCTAACATATCTCCTTACATATACTATCCTAATATATCCTTACATACACTATCCTAACATAATCTAATATATACTATCCTAACATATCCTTTCATATACCATCCTAACATATCCTTACATATACTATCCTAACATATTCATACATATACTATCCTTACATATCCTTACATACACTATCCTAACATATCCTTACATATACTATTGTTAACATATACTATCCTAACATATCTTACATATACTACTATATCTTACATACACTATCCTAACATATCCTTACATATACTATCCTAAAATATCCTTAAATATACTATCATTACATATACTATCCTAACATATCCTTTCATATAACATCCTTACATATACTATCCTAACATATCCTTTCATATAACATCCTTACATATACTATCCTAACATATCCTTACATATACTATCCTTACATATACTATCCTAACATATCCTTACATATACTATCCTTACATATACTATCCTAACATATCCTTACATACACTATCCTAACATATCCTTACATATACTATCCTAACATATCCTTACATATACTATCATTACATATACTATCCTAACATATCCTTTCATAACATCCTTACATATACTATCCTAACATATCCTTTCATATAACATCCTTTACATATACTATCCTAACATATCCTTACATATACTATCCTAATATATCCTTACATATACTATCCTTACATATACTATCCTAACATATCCATACATACACTATCCTAACATATCCTTACATATACTATCCTAACATATCCTTACATATACTATCCTTATATACTATCCTAACATATCCTTACATACACTATCCTAACATATCCTTACATATACTATCCTAACATATCCTTACATATACTATCCTAACATATCCTTACATATACTATCCTAACATATCCTTACATATACTATCCTAACATATCTTACATATACTATCCTAACATATCCTTACATATACTATCCTAACATATCTTACATACACTATCCTAACATATCCTTACATATACTATCCTAACATATCCTTTCATATACCATCCTAACATATCCTTACATATACTATCCTAACATATCCTTACATATACTATCCTAACATATTTAAATATACTATCATTACATATACTATCCTAACATATCCTTACATATACTATTGTTACATATACTATCCTAACATATCCTTACATATACTATTGTTACATATACTATCCTAACATATCATACATATACTATTGTTACATATACTATCCTAACATATACTATTGTTACATATACTATCCTTACATATACTATTGTTACATATACTATCCTAACATATCTACATATACTATTGTTACATATACTATCCTTACATATACTATTCTAACATATTCTATACATATACTATTGTTACATATACTATCCTAACATATTCTTACATATACTATTGTTACATATACTATCCTAACATATCCTTTCATATACTATCCTAACATATCCTTACATACACTATCCTAACATATCCTTTCATATAACATCCTAACATATTCCTAAATATATATCATTGCATATACTATCCTAACATATCCTTTCATATACCATCTCTAACATATTCTAAATAATACTATCATTACATATACTATCCTAACATATATACATATACCATCCTAACATATCCTTAAATATTTATTATTAATATACTATCCTAACATATCCTTTTCATATACTATCCTTACATATACTATCCTAACATATCATACATATACTATCCTTACATATACTATCCTAATATATTCATACATATACTATTGTTACATATACTATCCTAACATATCCTTTCATATACCATCCTAACATATATACATATACTATCCTAACATATATTTAAATATACGATCATTACATATACTATCCTAACATATTCTTTCATATACTATCCTAATATATCCTTACATATGCTATCCTAATATATTCTTTTCTATTTATTCTTACATATACTATCCTAATATATCTACATATACTATCTCTAACATATTCATACATATACTATTCTAACATATCTCAATATACATATACTATCCTAACATATCCTTACATATACTATCCTAATATATCTCTAAATATACTATCATTACATATACTATCCTAACATATCTCTACATATATCTCTTACATATACTATCCTAATATATTCTACATATACTATCCTATACATATATATATCTATATATATACTATTCTAATATATTCATATAACATCCTTACATATACTATTCTAATATCCTTTCATATAACATCCTAACATATATTAACATATACTATATACATATCTCTATATATATTATCTCTAATATATTTACATATACTATCTAACATATTCTTACATATACTATTTTACATATACTATCCTAATATATCTCTACATATACTATTGTTACATATACTATCCTAACATATCTCTTTCATATACTATCTAACATATCTCATATATACACTATCCTAACATATCCTTTCATATAACATCCTAACATATCCTTAAATATACTATCATTACATATACTATCCTAATATATCTTTCATATACTATCTCTAATATATCCTTATATATACTATCCTAATATATTCTACATATAATTATTGTTATATATACTATCTCTAATATATCTTTTATATAACATTCATACATATCTACATATACTATCCTAACATATCTCTATACATATACTATCTTACATATTCTACATACACTATCCTAATATATTCTACATATACTATTCTACATATACTATCCTAACATATATTCTATATACTATCCTAATATATTCTACATATTTATATCCTAACATATCTATACATATCCTTATTATACTATATTACATATACTATCCTAATATATTCTCATATAACATCTATATATATACTATCCTAACATATTCTTTCATATATTATATCTCTAATATATATCCTAATATATCCTTATATATATTTATCCTAATATATATATACATATACTATCTTTCATATACTATCCTAACATATCATCTACATACACTATTCTAACATATCTACATATACTATCCTAACATATCTTTCATATACTATCCTAATATATCTATATATACATATCTCTAAACATATTCCTATTCATAATATATTCTAATATACTATCCTAACATATCTCATTACATATACTATCCTAACATATTCTACATATACTATCCTAACATATCTACATATATATTCTAACATATTCTTACATATACTATTCTAAATATTCTTAATACACTATAATATATTTATATATACTATCCTAATATATCTTTCATATACCATCTCTAACATATCTACATATACTATCTAACATATCTCATATATATCCTTATATTCTATATATACATCTCTAATATATTCTATTTATATACTATCTCTACATATACTATATAATATATCTCTATATATACTATCCTAACATATATTCTACACTATCTCTAACATATCTCTACATATACTATCCTAACATATCTCTTAAATATACTATCATTACATATACTATCCTAACATATCTTTTCATATAACATCTCTATATATATACTATCTCTAATATATTCTTTTCATATAACATCTCTATATATACTATCTTAATATATCTCATATATATATATTTCATTCTAATATATTCTATATACTATCTCTATATATACTATCTCTAATATATTCTACATATACTATCTTAATATATTCTACATATACTATTCTAATATATCTCTACATATACTATCTCTATATTTATCCTAAAATATATTCTACATACTATCTTCCTAACATATATTCTCATATACTATCCTAATATATTCTTAATATATCTCTTTTCAATATATTCTATATATATTATCTTAATATATTCTATATATATTTATCTCTAATATATTCTACATATACTATTCTAATATATTCTATATATATATATCTTAACATATCTCTATATACATATCATTCTAATATATTCTATATATTTATTCTAATATATTCTTTACATATACTATCTAATATATTCTATATACTATCTCTAATATATCTCTACATATACTATTCCTAATATATCTCTAAATATACTATCATTACATATACTATCTCTAATATATTCTATATATATTTATTGTTACATATACTATCCTAATATATTTACATATACTATTGTTACATATACTATCCTAACATATCCTTACATATACTATTGTTACATATACTATCCTAACATATACTATTGTTACATATACTATCTTACATATACTATTGTTACATATACTATCCTAACATATCTCTACATATACTATTGTTACATATACTATCTCATATATACTATATTCCTAACATATCCTTACATATACTATTGTTACATATACTATCCTAACATATCTCTATATATTTATTGTTACATATACTATCCTAATATATTCTTTTCATATACTATCCTAATATATTCTTTACATATACTATCCTAATATATTCTTTTCATATAACATTCTAACATATTCTAAATATTTCATTATATATACTATCCTAACATATCTTTTCATATATTTCATTCTAATATATTCTTAAATATACTATCATTACATATACTATCCTAACATATATCTTACATATACTTATCCTAATATATCTTTAAATATACTATCATTATATATACTATCCTAATATATTCTTTTCATATACTATCTCTATATATACTATTCTAATATATCTATATATATTTATTCTATATATACTTATCCTAATATATTCTATATATATATTATTGTTACATATACTATCCTAACATATCTCATATACCATCCTATACTATATCCTTACATATATATATTTATCATTAACATATCTATTCTAATATAATATACGATCCTAATATATTCCCATATATACTATCCTAATATATTCTTTCATATACTATCTCTAACATATCCTTACATATACTATCCTAACATATCCTTTCATATACTATCCTTACATATACTATCCTAACATATCCTATACATATACTATCCTAACATATCCTTACATATACTATCCTAACATATCCTTACATATACTATCTCTAACATATCCTTACATATACTATCCTAACATATCCATTAAATATACTATCATTACATATACTATCCTAACATATCCTTACATATAACATCCTTACATATACTATCCTAACATATCCTTACATATACTATCCTTACATATACTATCACTTTACATATACTATCCTAACATATCCTTTCATATAACTATCCTTACATATACTATCCTTACATATCCTTTCATATAACATCCTAACATAT
>NC_060178.1:12019311-12033981 GCF_021184085.1 Oncorhynchus gorbuscha | reverse complement strand
CCTCACCACAATAACAGAGCCTCAAACCAGAGAACTCACTGCCCTCATCAATCCTCCCCACAATAACAGAGCCTCAAACCAGAGAACTCGCTGCCCTCATCAACCCTCGCCTCAAACCAGAGAACTCACTGCCCTCATCAACCCTCACCACAATAACAGAGCCTCAAACCAGAGAACTCACTGCCCTCATCAACCCTCACCACAATAACAGAGCCTCAAACCAGAGAATTCACTGCCCTCATCAACCCTCGCCTCAAACCAGAGAACTCACTGCCCTCATTAATCCTCACCACAATAACAGAGCCTCAAACCAGAGAACTCACTGCCCTCATCAACCCTCGCCTCAAACCAGCGAACTCACTGCCCTCATCAACCCTCGCCTCAAACCAGAGAACTCACTGCCCTCATCAACCCTCGCCTCAAACCAGAGAACTCACTGCCCTCATCAATCCCCACCATAGTAACAGAGCCTCAAACCAGAGAACTCACTGCCCTCATCAACCCTCACCACAATAACAGAGCCTCAAACCAGAGAACTCACTGCCCTCATAAATCCTCACCACAATAACAGAGCCTCAAACCAGAGAACTCACTGCCCTCATAAATCCTCACCACAATAACAGAGCCTCAAACCAGAGAACTCACTGCTCTCATAAATCCTCACCACAATAACAGAGCCTCAAACCAGAGAACTCACTGCTCTCATAAATCCTCACCACAATAACAGAGCCTCAAACCAGAGAACTCACTGCCCTCATCAACCCTCACCACAATAACAGAGCCTCAAACCAGAGAACTCACTGCCCTCATCAACCCTCACCACAATGACAGAGCCTCAAACCAGAGAACTCGCTGCCCTCATCAACCCTCACCACAATAACAGAGCCTCAAACCAGAGAACTCACTGCTCTCATAAATCCTCACCACAATAACAGAGCCTCAAACCAGAGAACTCGCTGCCCTCATCAACCCTCACCACAATAACAGAGCCTCAAACCAGAGAACTCACTGCCCTCATCACTCATCCCACCACAATAACAGAGCCTCAAACCAGAGAACTCGCTGCCCTCATCAACCCTCACCACAATAACAGAGCCTCAAACCAGAGAACTCACTGCTCTCATAAATCCTCACCACAATAACAGAGCCTCAAACCAGAGAACTCGCTGCCCTCATCAACCCTCGCCTCAAACCAGAGAACTCACTGCCCTCATCAACCCTCACCACAATAACAGAGCCTCAAACCAGAGAACTCACTGCCCTCATCAACCCTCACCACAATAACAGAGCCTCAAACCAGAGAATTCACTGCCCTCATCAACCCTCGCCTCAAACCAGAGAACTCACTGCCCTCATTAATCCTCACCACAATAACAGAGCCTCAAACCAGCCTAACTCACTGCCTCATCAACCTCGCCTCAAACCAGAGAACCACTGCCCTCATCAACCCTCGCCTCAAACCAGAGAACTACTGCCCTCATCAATCCCCACCATAGTAACAGAGCCCCCAAACCAGAGAACTCACTGCCCTCATCAACCCTCACCACAATAACAGAGCCTCAAACCAGAGAACTCACTGCTCTCATAAATCCTCACCACAATAACAGAGCCTCAAACCAGAGAACTCACTGCCCTCATCAACCCTCACCACAATGACAGAGCCTCAAACCAGAGAACTCGCTGCCCTCATCAACCCTCGCCTCAAACCAGAGAACTCACTGCCCTCATCAACCCTCACCACAATAACAGAGCCTCAAACCAGAGAACTCACTGCTCTCATAAACCCTCACCACAATAACAGAGCCTCAAACCAGAGAACTCACTGCTCTCATAATCCTCACCACAATAACAGAGCCTCAAACCAGAGAACTCACTGCCCTCATCAACCCTCACCACAATAACAGAGCCTCAAACCAGAGAACTCACTGCCCTCATCAACCCTCACCACAATAACAGAGCCTCAAACCAGAGAACTCGCTGCCCTCATCAACCCTCACCACAATAACAGAGCCTCAAACCAGAGAACTCACTGCTCTCATAAATCCTCACCACAATAACAGAGCCTCAAACCAGAGAACTCACTGCCCTCATCAACCTCACCACAACAGAGCCTCAAACCAGAGAACTCACTGCCCTCATCAACCCTCACCACAATAACAGAGCCTCAAACCAGAGAACTCGCTGCCCTCATCAACCCTCACCACAATAACAGAGCCTCAAACCAGAGAACTCGCTGCCCTCATCAACCCTCACCACAATGACAGAGCCTCAAACCAGAGAACTCACTGCCCTCATCAACCCTCACCACAATAACATAGCCTCAAACCAGAGAACTCACTGCCCTCATCAACCCCTCACCACAATAACAGAGCCTCAAACAGAGAGGAACTCACTGCCCTCATCAGCCTCCCACAATAACAGAGCCTCAAACCAGAGAACTCGCTGCCCTCAACCCCCTCACCACAATAACAGAGCCTCAAACCAGAGAACTCACTGCCCTCATCAACCCTCACCACAATGACAGAGCCTCAAACCAGAGAACTCACTGCCCTCATCAACCCTCACCACAATAACAGAGCCTCAAACCAGAGAACTCGCTGCCCTCATCAACCCTCACCACAATAACAGAGCCTCAAACCAGAGAACTCACCAATCCCCAGCAACAGCCAATAGATAGAAGCTAGATATTAAAACAACACTAAGTAAAGCTGGTGAACCACTCCACGGAGCTCTCACAATCCTGTTGCTATTCTCAGTCTCTGAATCATCCCCGCTCCGAGAAGGGCTATTACTAGCGGCTCTGGGAGAGGACTCATGGCAGATTCTGATCCTCTCCCTTATCCCCAATCTCAACAGCCCAGTGTGTTCTGACAGATCGCCAAGCGCCACAGGGCTTGACAGGATTAGGCAACGCTGATCAGACAGGAGATACCATCCTGCCTTTACACAACAGCCAACAGGGGTAGAGAGAGAGGTAACGAGAGGGAGTAGCGCGAGAGACAGGGTTATTAATGTGAGAGAGCGCGAGGGTAAGGAGAGAAAGGGAGATGTAACTAGAGATAGGTAACAAGGAGAGAGAGGTAACGAGAGAGGGGAAACGAGAGAGAGCGAGAGAGAGAGAGAGAGAGAGAGCGAGGTATCGAGAGAGAGAGAGAGAGAGCGAGGTATCGAGAGAGAGACAAAGAGTTGGGCGAGAGAGAGAGTTGGGCGAGAGAGAGAGACAAAGAGGTGGGCGGAGAGACAAAGAGGTGGGGCGAGAGAGAGACAAAGAGGTGGGCGAGAGAGAGACAAAGAGGTGGGCGAGAGAGAGACAAAGAGGTGGGCGAGAGAGAGAGTTGAGAGAGAGAGACAAAGAGGTGGGCGGGAGAGAGACAAAGAGGTGGGCGAGAGAGAGACAAAGAGGTGGGCGAGAGAGAGACAAAGAGGTGGGCGAGAGAGAGACAAAGAGGTGGGCGAGAGAGAGACAAAGAGTTGAGAGAGAGGTGGGCGAGAGAGAGACAAAGAGGTGGGTGAGAGAGAGACAAAGAGGTGGGCGAGAGAGAGACAAAGAGATGGGCGAGAGAGAGACAAAGAGGTGGTCAAGAGAGAGAGACAAAGAGGTTGGCGAGAGAGAGAGACAAAGAGGTTGGCGAGAGAGAGACAGAGGTGGGCGAGAGAGACAATGAGGTGGGCAAGAGAGAGACAGAGGTGGGCGAGAGAGAGACAGAGGTGGGCAAGAGAGAGACAGAGGTGGGCAAGAGAGAGAGACAAAGAGGTGCGCGAGAGAGAGAGACAGAGGTGGGCGAGAGAGACACAAAGAGGTGGGCGGGAGAGAGACAAAGAGGAAGGCGAGAGAAAGACAGAGGTGGGTGAGAAAGAGAGACATATTCAACTTGAGCTCCTGATATATTTCATATTTTTTTCTTCATAAAATGAGAATAACACTCAAATCTAAAAAGAATTTCAGACAAGTGATGAACAACAACTCTATTCATTCAGAATAGAAAAAAAGTTACTTTGCGCCTCAAGTTTTGACTCGAGCTAGCCAGCATGCTAACAAGCTAGCCAGCATGCTAACAAGCTAGACAGCATGCTAACAAGCTAGACAGCATGCTAACAAGCTAGCCAGCATGCTAACAAGCTAGCCAGAAGAAACCTAGCAAGGGGAGTTAATACAACTACATCAAACGACCAAACTGAGTGAGTAAACCAAAAAAAAAAAATGAGACGGACTAACTTTAAACATATCTTGTGTTTTTTTTTTGTGTGAAGATTTGTCACTCTTTTTGCTGTTTTTTGAGCTAAATTACAGCTAGCTGGCAACAGCAGCAGACGAACAAATCGGTTGCCATGGCAACGGGGCAGCAGAACAGAGCAGCAGCAGCAGTAGCAGAGCCCACAAGCACCATGTCCCCACTCCTCCTCAGCGCTGAATCCATTCCCTACCCTCCAGAGGCCAAAAATGACACAACGAGGAAAGCTTTTAAACAGACACTACTAAAGGGGAGGCCAGAAACCCTTTTCGCAGACAACTACAAAAACGGTGATGTGAGTAATCTCATCTTCCTCACTGACCCGCCAAACGCATGGCGCTCAGCAGTGTGCTCTCACTACCCATCCATAAAGAAAGAGGGAATCTGTAATGGGTGGACGCTGAAAGTCAAAGAGACAGACGACCCTGACAGCACCATGATAACAATCAACCTCTACAAGACTGGGACTGTCATGGTGCAAGGTAACATTAGGCTGTTTGAAACAGACTTTCAGACCATTAAGGAGAGAGCAGAGAGAGTACACCACCAGTGACATGCCCTCCCACAAGACAAACTCCACCAGCACCACCACCCCTACTCTCCCCACCCAAAAGGCACATCCAGCACCTCTCTTCCACCATAGTGGAGGACATGCCCCAGGAGGAGAGCAACCCCCTCAGTGCAGAGCAGGTTCAGGCCCTCCTCACCACCATGGCTGCCATGAGGGATGAGTTCACCAGACTGGAGGGGGAGGTGGTCCTGCTGAGGGTGAGCATAAGCAAACAGCAACCAGACAACCACACCTTAGAGGAGCTCCTAACCAAGGTGAGGACAGAGCAGGACAGCAGCCTTGCAACACAGCTGAAAGAGGCTCAGCAAGAGAGAGACGGACTCAAGAGAGAGCTGGCTGATCTAACAAAGGAGGTGAGAGCTGGCTGATCTAACAAAGGAGGTGAGAGAGCTGGCTGATCTAACAAAGGAGGTGAGAGAGCTGGCTGAACTAACAAAGGAGGTGAGAGCTGGCTGATCTAACAAAGGAGGCGAGAGAGCTGGCTGATCTAACAAAGGAGGTGAGAGCTGGCTGATCTAACAAAGGAGGAGAGAGCTGGCTGATCTAACAAAGGAGGTGAGAGAGCTGGCTGATCTAACAAAGGAGGTGAGAGCTGGCTGATCTAACAAAGGAGGCGAGAGAGCTGGCTGATCTAACAAAGGAGGTGAGAGCTGGCTGATCTAACAAAGGAGGTGAGAGCTGGCTGATCTAACAAAGGAGGTGAGAGCTGGCTGATCTAACAAAGGAGGTGAGAGCTGGCTGATCTAACAAAGGAGGCGAGAGAGCTGGCTGATCTAACAAAGGAGGCGAGAGAGCTGGCTGATCTAACAAAGGAGGTGAGAGCTGGCTGATCTAACAAAGGAGGCGAGAGAGCTGGCTGATCTAACAAAGGAGGAGAGAGCTGGCTGATCTAACAAAGGAGGTGAGAGCTGGCTGATCTAACAAAGGAGGTGAGAGCTGTAGTAATAACGATCTGACCACTCTAAGAGAGGACAGGCTGCAGGAGAGAAAGAGAACAGAGGACAGGCTGCAGGAGAGAACAGAGGACAGACTGCAGGAGAGAACAGAGGACAGACTGCAGGAGAGAAAGAGAACAGAGGACAGACTGCAGGAGAGAACAGAGGACAGACTGCAGGAGAGAACAGAGGACAGACTGCTGGAGAGAAAGAGGACAGACTGCAGGAGAGAACAGAGGACAGACTGCAGGAGAGAAAGAGGACAGACTGCAGGAGAGAACAGAGGACAGACTGCAGGAGAGAACAGAGGACAGAGGACAGACTGCAGGAGAGAAAGAGGACAGACTGCAGGAGAGAACAGAGGACAGACTGCAGGAGAGAACAGAGGACAGACTGCAGGAGAGAACAGAGGACAGACTGCAGGAGAGAACAGAGGACAGACTGCAGGAGAGAACAGAGGACAGACTGCAGGAGAGAACAGAAGACAGACTGCAGGAGAGAACAGAGGACAGACTGCAGGAGAGAAAGAGGACAGACTGCAGGAGAGAACAGAGGACAGACTGCAGGAGAGAACAGAGGACAGACTGCAGGAGAGAACAGAGGACAGACTGCAGGAGAGAACAGAGGACAGACTGCAGGAGAGAACAGAGGACAGACTGCAGGAGAGAACAGAGGACAGACTGCAGGAGAGAACAGAGGACAGACTGCAGGAGAGAACAGAGGACAGACTGCAGGAGAGAAAGAGGACAGACTGCAGGAGAAAGAGGACAGACTGCAGGAGAGAAAGAGGACAGACTGCAGGAGAGAAAGAGGACAGACTGCAGGAGAGAAAGAGGACAGACTGCAGGAGAGAAAGAGGACAGACTGCAGGAGAGAAAGAGGACAGAGGACAGACTGCAGGAGAGGACAGAGGACAGAGGACAGACTGCAGGAGAGAAAGAGAACAGAGGACAGACTGCAGGAGAGAACAGAGGACAGAGGACAGACTGCAGGAGAGAAAGAGAACAGAGGACAGACTGCAGGAGAGAAAGAGGACAGACTGCAGGAGAGAAAGAGAACAGAGGACAGACTGCAGGAGAGAACAGAGGACAGAGGACAGACTGCAGGAGAGAAAGAGAACAGAGGACAGACTGCAGGAGAGAAAGAGGACAGACTGCAGGAGAGAAAGAGAACAGAGGACAGACTGCAGGAGAGAACAGAGGACAGAGGACAGACTGCAGGAGAGAAAGAGAACAGAGGACAGACTGCAGGAGAGAACAGAGGACAGACTGCAGGAGAGAAAGAGGACAGACTGCAGGAGAGAACAGAGGACAGACTGCAGGAGAGAACAGAGGACAGACTGCAGGAGAGAACAGAGGACAGACTGCAGGAGAGAAAGAGGACAGACTGCAGGAGAGAACAGAAGACAGACTGCAGGAGAGAAAGAGGACAGACTGCAGGAGAGAACAGAGGACAGACTGCAGGAGAGAAAGAGGACAGACTGCAGGAGAGAACAGAAGACAGACTGCAGGAGAGAACAGAGGACAGACTGCAGGAGAGAAAGAGAAAAGAGGACAGACTTCAGACACAGACTGTCTTTGTCTCTCCCTAGACACAAAAGGAGAAAGGTGTGGTACCCAACAACGCAGAGTGCCATGGGACTGCTTGACAAGGCCCATCTCGGGTCGCCAAGCCACATAATCATACACATCGGAAGCAGCGACGCTGCATACTCAGCAGGAGTGGGTGGCGACTGCACTACGGGGAGTGATTGAGAAGGCCTCCACAATCTTCCCCAAATCAAGAATCGTTATGTCAACCCTTCTACAGAGGAAGGACCTCTGCGACCCAATGTACACCTGGCCCACCATCCCACCCTCGATCTGGACTCTCTCTATGACCATGTTCACCTGTACAGGGAGACAGTCCCCACCACCCCACCCTCGATCTGGACTGTCTCTATGACCATGTTCACCTGTACAGGGAGACAGTCCCCACAATCCCACCCTCGATCTGGACCGTCTCTATGACCATGTTCACCTGTACAGGGAGACAGTCCCCACAATCCCACCCTCGATCTGGACCGTCTCTATGACCATGTTCACCTGTACAGGGAGACAATCCCATCCTCGATCTGGACTGTCTCTATGACCATGTTCACCTGTACAGGGAGACAGTCCCCACAATCCCACCCTCGATCTGGACCGTCTCTATGACCATGTTCACCTGTACAGGGAGACAATCCCATCCTCGATCTGGACTGTCTCTATGACCATGTTCACCTGTACAGGGAGACAATCCCATCCTCGATCTGGACTGTCTCTATGACCATGTTCACCTGTACAGGGAGACAATCCCATCCTCGATCTGGACTGTCTCTATGACCATGTTCACCTGTACAGAGCCAGTCCCCATCCTCGATCTGGACTGTCTCTATGACCATGTTCACCTGTACAGGAGAAAGTCCCCACCACCCCACCCTCGATCTGGACTGTCTCTATGACCATGTTCACCTGTACAGGGAGACAGTCCCACCACCCCACCCTCGATCTGGACTGTCTCTATGACCATGTTCCCCCTGTACAGGGAGACAGTCCCCACCACCCCACCCTCGATCTGGACTGTCTCTATGACCATGTTCACCTGTACAGGGAGACAGTCCCCATCCTTGCCAAGACTCTCAAGGAGGTCACTTTAAACACGCATGTCCGACAATTAACTTTTACTTACGGATGAGCCTCCACTTGTCACAGGCCGGCTCATAGCCTGTGGCAACAATGAGGGGACGCGAACAACAGGTATAGGCCAATTAAAACATGTTCTTTATTGTAAACAAAACTATTAACTTTAAACTAAGAAAAAGGAATGAGGTGTGGAAGTATCATAATGTAAGGTGTATGTAAAGTGCATGGATGCGTGAATCTGTGTGTGAATGACTGAGGGAAAACTCTGCAAAAACTACAAAGAAACAAACAAAACAGGTTCATACCTGGAGGAGCGGAGAGAGAGAGAGGTGATATTAGTGACAGTTTAAATACTCTGATTGCAGGTGACTCCGATCACTAACGACCCTCCTCTGCCTGCAGGAGGAGCCGCCCCTGCAATGCAGAGGAGGGGCTGTGACAGTCTCCATCCAGGAACAAATCGGAGCAATCTCCACCCCACCGAGATCACCGAGACAACACCCCGGACCAGCACCCTGGAACCCCCAGCCACGACCACAGCACCACCAACCTCAATGCCGACCTGTTGTATTCAGCATTTCACTGTGAGGTCTACTACACCTGTTGTATTCAGCATTTCACTGTGAGGTCTACTACACCTGTTGTATTCAGCATTTCACTGTGAGGTCTACTACACCTGTTGTATTCAGCATTTCACTGTGAGGTCTACTACACCTGTTGTATTCAGCATTTCACTGTGAGGTCTACTACACCTGTAGTATTCAGCATTTCACTGTGAGGTCTCCTACACCTGTTGTATTCAGCATTTCACTGTGAGGTCTACTATACCTGTTGTATTCAGCATTTCACTGTGAGGTCTACTACACCTGTTGTATTCAGCATTTCACTGTGAGGTCTACTATACCTGTTGTATTCAGCATTTCACTGTAAGGTCTACTATACCTGTTGTATTCAGCATTTCACTGTAAGGTCTACTACACCTGTAGTATTCAGCATTTCACTGTAAGGTCTACTACACCTGTAGTATTCAGCATTTCACTGTGAGGTCTACTACACCTGTTGTATTCAGCATTTCACTGTGAGGTCTACTACACCTGTAGTATTCAGCATTTCACTGTGAGGTCTACTACACCTGTTGTATTCAGCATTTCACTGTGAGGTCTACTACACCTGTTGTATTCAGCATTTCACTGTGAGGTCTACTACACCTGTAGTATTCAGCATTTTACTGTGAGGTCTACTACACCTGTTGTATTCAGCATTTCACTGTTAGGTCTACTACACCTGTTGTATTCAGCATTTCACTGTAAGGTCTACAACACCTGTTGTATTCAGCATTTCACTGTTCGGTCTACTACACCTGTTGTATTCAGCATTTCACTGTGAGGTCTACTACACCTGTAGTATTCAGCATTTCACTGTGAGGTCTACTACACCTGTTGTATTCAGCATTTCACTGTGAGGTCTACTACACCTGTTGTATTCAGCATTTCACTGTGAGGTCTACTACACCTGTAGTATTCAGCATTTTACTGTGAGGTCTACTACACCTGTTGTATTCAGCATTTCACTGTTAGGTCTACTACACCTGTTGTATTCAGCATTTCACTGTAAGGTCTACAACACCTGTTGTATTCAGCATTTCACTGTTCGGTCTACTACACCTGTTGTATTCAGCATTTCACTGTGAGGTCTACTACACCTGTAGTATTCAGCATTTCACTGTAAGGTCTACTACACCTGTAGTATTCAGCATTTCACTGTGAGGTCTACTACACCTGTTGTATTCAGCATTTCACTGTGAGGTCTACTACACCTGTTGTATTCAGCATTTCACTGTGAGGTCTACTACACCTGTAGTATTCAGCATTTTACTGTGAGGTCTACTACACCTGTTGTATTCAGCATTTCACTGTGAGGTCTACTACACCTGTAGTATTCAGCATTTCACTGTGAGGTCTACTACACCTGTTGTATTCAGCATTTCACTGTTCGGTCTACTACACCTGTTGTATTCAGCATTTCACTGTGAGGTCTACTACACCTGTAGTATTCAGCATTTCACTGCAAGGTCTACTTAGAGGTTTGGCAAACCTTTGTTTCATTTAATTAATATATTAATCTACAAAGTAGCCTTGATGTCAATTTCCCTGTGTACAATATGGTCTCCCTATCCTGGGACGGGCCAGCGGACATGTTTTGAAGAGTCTGGACGTCCACTGATACAGAACACTGTGGCAAACACCATTACACTCTGCCTGCTGGTAATAAAATATACTAAGACCTTCCTTGTCCGCAATGTCTGCAGCATTACAAAGAAAAAGCTTACTACCTGATTCTGATGCACAGATAGCTTACTACCTATTGATAATACTACCTGATTATGTTGCACAGATAGCTTACTACCTATTGATAATACTACCTGATTCTGTTGCACAGATAGCTTATTGATAATACTACCTGATTCTGTTGTACAGATAGCTTATTGATAATACTACCTGATTATGTTGCACAGATAGCTTACTACCTATTGATAATACTACCTGATTCTGTTGCACAGATAGCTTATTGATAATACTACCTGATTATGTTGCACAGATAGCTTATTGATAATACTACCTGATTCTGTTGCACAGATAGCTTATTGATAATACTACCTGATTCTGTTGCACAGATAGCTTATTGATAATACTACCTGATTCTGTTGTACAGATAGCTTATTGATAATACTACCTGATTCTGTTGCACAGATAGCTTATTGATAATACTACCTGATTCTGTTGCACAGATAGCTTATTGATAATACTACCTGATTCTGTTGTACAGATAGCTTATTGATAATACTACCTGATTCTGTTGCACAGATAGCTTATTGATAATACTACCTGATTCTGTTGTACAGATAGCTTACTACCTATTGATAATACTACCTGATTATGTTGCACAGATAGCTTATTGATAATACTACCTGATTCTGTTGTACAGATAGCTTACTACCTATTGATAATACTACCTGATTCTGTTGCACAGATAGCTTATTGATAATACTACCTGATTATGTTGCACAGATAGCTTATTGGTAATACTACCTGATTATGTTGCACAGATAGCTTATTGGTAATACTACCTGATTATGTTGCACAGATAGCTTATTGATAATACTACCTGATTCTGTTGTACAGATAGCTTATTGATAATACTACCTGATTCTGTTGCACAGATAGCTTACTACCTATTGATAATACTACCTGATTCTGTTGCACAGATAGCTTATTGGTAATACTACCTGATTCTGTTGTACAGATAGCTTACTACCTATTGATAATACTACCTGATTCTGTTGTACAGATAGCTTACTACCTATTGATAATACTACCTGATTATGTTGCACAGATAGCTTATTGATAATACTACCTGATTCTGTTGTACAGATAGCTTACTACCTATTGATAATACTACCTGATTCTGTTGCACAGATAGCTTATTGATAATACTACCTGATTATGTTGCACAGATAGCTTACTACCTATTGATAATACTACCTGATTCTGTTGCACAGATAGCTTATTGGTAATACTACCTGATTCTGTTGTACAGATAGCTTACTACCTATTGATAATACTACCTGATTCTGTTGCACAGATAGCTTATTGGTAATACTACCTGATTATGTTGCACAGATAGCTTATTGGTAATACTACCTGATTATGTTGCACAGATAGCTTATTGATAATACTACCTGATTCTGTTGTACAGATAGCTTATTGATAATACTACCTGATTCTGTTGCACAGATAGCTTACTACCTATTGATAATACTACCTGATTCTGTTGCACAGATAGCTTATTGGTAATACTACCTGATTCTGTTGTACAGATAGCTTACTACCTATTGATAATACTACCTGATTCTGTTGTACAGATAGCTTACTACCTATTGATAATACTACCTGATTATGTTGCACAGATAGCTTATTGATAATACTACCTGATTCTGATGTACAGATAGCTTACTACCTATTGATAATACTACCTGATTATGTTGTACAGATAGCTTACTACCTATTGATAATACTACCTGATTCTGTTGTACAGATAGCTTACTACCTATTGATAATACTACCTGATTCTGTTGCACAGATAGCTTATTGATAATACTACCTGATTCTGTTGCACAGATAGCTTATTGGTAATACTACCTGATTCTGTTGCACAGATAGCGTTCAAGCTTTTGCACATTGTTGAGGACACTCAGACCCAGCAGGCTGTGGACAGACCAGTGGGGTGTTTAGTAGAGAAGTCTATAAAAGGCTCAGACAGCTCTGTGATGCTGAGGACACTCAGACCCAGCAGGCTGTGGACAGACCAGTGGGGTGTTTAGTAGAGAAGTCTATAAAAGGCTCAGACAGCTCTGTGATGTTGAGGACACTCAGACCCAGCAGGCTGTGGACAGACCAGTGGGGTGTTTAGTAGAGAAGTCTATAAAAGGCTCAGACAGCTCTGTGATGTTGAGGACACTCAGACCCAGCAGGCTGTGGACAGACCAGTGGGGTGTTTAGTAGAGAAGTCTATAAAAGGCTCAGACAGCTCTGTGATGCTGAGGACACTCAGACCCAGCAGGCTGTGGACAGACCAGTGGGGTGTTTAGTAGAGAAGTCTATAAAAGGCTCAGACAGCTCTGTGATGCTGAGGACAGGATAGATGGCAGAGGAGAACTCTCGTTGTTGCATTTTCGAAAGCCCTGTGTCAGCGGGGAGGGGGAAGCTTCGGAGGCGTTACCCAGGATATTTCATTCATAATGGCCCCAGAGCAAAGGAAAAGCCATGGGGGAATATGCCCCTCAAGACAACCAGTATGTCAGTTTCCAAGTGGCTGACCGACTGAATGTTCAGTTTGAAAAGGTGTGTGTGTGTGTGTGAATGTGTGTTGTGAGTTCCTGTTTACCTTGGCGGGGCCCAGTTGTGTCTGGTGCAGTCCAGGAGGGTGCCGACATAGGTCTTGTTTCTCCAGGTCACGTTAACTACCAGCATGCCTGGGAACAGAGAGAGGAAGAGAAGGAATGATGATCACAGAGGAACTGTCATCATGTCTTCCTTCATCAGTCAGGGGTGTAAACCCATCCTGCCTTCTAGTGAGTCCGAGCCACTGTGCTCCCTGCCTCTGCACTGCTCTGAGCTTTTTTCATCTGGTTATTTATAGCCACTGTGACCTCTGCCTCTGCACTGCTCTGAGCTTTTCATCTGGTTATTTATAAAGCCACTGTGACCTCTGCCTCTGCACTGCTCTGAGCTTTTCATCTGGTTATTTATATAAGCCACTGTGACCTCTGCCTCTGCACTGCTCTGAGCTTTTCATCTGGTTATTTATAAGCCACTGTGACCTCTGCACTGCTCTGAGCTTTTCATCTGGTTATTTATAAAGCCACTGTGACCTCTGCACTGCTCTGAGCTTTTCATCTGGTTATTTATAAGCCACTGTGACCTCTGCACTGCTCTGAGCTTTTCATCTGGTTATTTATAAGCCACTGACCTCTGCACTGCTCTCAGCTTTTCATCTGCACTGTGACCTCTGAGCTTTCTGCCTCTGCATCTGAGCTTTTCATCTGGTTATATAAGCCACTGTGACCTCTGCACTGCTCTGAGCTTTTCATCTGGTTATTTATAAGCCACTGTGACCTCTGCACTGCTCTGAGCTTTTCATCTGGTTATTTATAAGCCACTGTGACCTCTGCACTGCTCTGAGCTTTTCATCTGGTTATTTATAAGCCACTGTGACCTCTGCACTGCTCTGAGCTTTTCATCTGGTTATTTATAAGCCACTGTGACCTCTGCACTGCTCTGAGCTTTTCATCTGGTTATTTATAAGCCACTGTGACCTCTGCCTCTGCACTGCTTTTCATCTGGTTATTTATAAGCCACTGTGACCTCTGCCTCTGCACTGCTCTGAGCTTTTCATCTGGTTATTTATAAGCCACTGTGACCTCTGCCTCTGCACTGCTCTGAGCTTTTCATCTGGTTATTTATAAGCCACTGTGACCTCTGCCTCTGCACTGCTCTGAGCTTTTCATCTGGTTATTTTATAAGCCACTGTGACCTCTGCCTCTGCACTGCTCTGAGCTTTTCATCTGGTTATTTATAAGCCACTGTGACCTCTGCACTGATCTGAGCTTTTCATCTGGTTATTTATAAGCCACTGTGACCTCTGCCTCTGCACTGCTCTGAGCTTTTCATCTGGTTATTTATAAGCCACTGTGACCTCTGCCTCTGCAC
>NC_060178.1:12009311-12014311 GCF_021184085.1 Oncorhynchus gorbuscha | reverse complement strand
CAGGGGGTACCGGTACAGAGTCAATATGGAGGCTATATACAGGGGTACCGCTACAGAGTCAATGTGGAGGCTATATACAGGGGTACCGTACAGAGTCAATGTGGAGGTTATATACAGGGGTACCGGTACAGAGTCAATGTGGAGGTTATATACAGGGGTACCAGTACAGAGTCAATGTGGAGGCTTTATACAGGGGTACCAGTACAGAGTCAATGTGGAGGCTATATACAGGGGGTACCAGTACAGAGTCAATGTGGAGGCTATATACAGGTGGTACACAGTACAGAGTCAATGTGGAGGTTATGATACAGGGGGGGTACCGGTGCAGAGTCAATGTGGAGGCTATGTACAGGGGGTACCAGTACAGAGTCAATGTGGAGGCTATATACAGGGGTACCAGTACAGAGTCAATGTGGAGGCTATATACAGGGGTACCAGTACAGAGTCAATGTGGAGGCTATATGCAGGGGTACCGGTACAGAGTCAATGTGGAGGCTATATACAGGGGGTACCAGTACAGAGTCAATGTGGAGGCTATATACGGGTGTTACGGGTACAGAGTCAATGTGGAGGCTATATACAGGGGTACCAGTACAGAGTCAATGTGGAGGCTATATACAGGGGTACCAGTACAGAGTCAATGTGGAGGCTATATACAGGGGTAGGTCACAGAGTCAATGTGGAGGCTATATACAGGGGTACCAGTACAGAGTCAATATGGAGGCTATATACAGGGTGTTACGGTACAGAGTCAATGTGGAGGCTATATACAGGGGGTACCAGTACAGAGTAAATGTGGAGGCTATATACAGGGGGTACCAGTACAGAGTCAATGTGGAGGCTATATACAGGGGTACCAGTACAGAGTCAATGTGGAGGCTATATACAGGGGGTACCAGTACAGAGTCAATGTGGAAGCTATATACAGGGGTACCGGCACGAGTCAATGTGGAGGCTCTATACAGGGGAGTACCAGTACAGAGTCAATGTGGAGGCTATATACAGGGGGTACCAGTACAGAGTCAATGTGGAGGCTATATACAGGGTGTTCACGGTACAGATTCAATGTGGAGGCTATATACAGGGGTACCGGTACCGAGTCAATGTGGAGGCTCTATACAGGGGGTACCAGTACAGAGTCAATGTGGAGGCTATATACAGGGGTACCAGTACAGAGTCAATGTGGAGGCTATATACAGGGGTACCAGTACAGAGTCAATGTGGAGGCTATATACAGGGGGTACCAGTACAGAGTCAATGTGGAAGCTATATACAGGGGTACCAGTACAGAGTAAATGTGGAGGCTATATACAGGGGTACCGGTACAGAGTCAATGTGGAGGCTATATACAGGGGTACCAGTACAGAGTCAATGTGGAGGCTATATACAGGGTGTTCACGGTACAGAGTCAATGTGGAGGCTATATACAGGGGTACCAGTACAGAGTCAATGTGGAGGCTATACACAGGGGTACCAGTACAGAGTCAATGTGGAGGCTATATACAGGGGTACCGGTACAGAGTCAATGTGGAGGCTATATACAGGGGTACCAGTACAGAGTCAATGTGGAGGCTATATACAGGGGTACGGTACTCGAGTCAATGTGGAGGCTCTATACAGGGGTACCAGTACAGAGTCAATGTGGAGGCTATATACAGGGGTACCAGTACAGAGTCAATGTGGAGGCTATATACAGGGTGTTACGGTACAGATTCAATGTGGAGGCTATACAGGGGTACCGGTACCGAGTCAATGTGGAGGCTCTATACAGGGGGTACCAGTACAGAGTCAATGTGGAGGCTATATACAGGGGGTAACAGTACAGAGTCAATGTGGAGGCTATATACAGGGTGTTACGGTACAGAGTCAATGTGGAGGCTATATACAGGGGTAACAGTACAGAGTCAATGTGGAGGCTATATACAGGGGGTACCGGTACAGAGTCAATGTGGAGGCTATATACAGGGGGTGGAGGCTACAGAGTCAATGGGAGGTACCAGTACAGGGGGTCCTGGAGTCAGTTGGTAGGAGGCTATATACAGGGGGTACTGGTACAGAGTATGCAAATGACGAGGCTATATACAGGGGTAGCAGTATTATTATATTATTTAATGTGGAGGCTATATACAGGGGGTACCGCACAGAGTCAATGTGGAGGCTATATACAGGGGTACCGGCACAGAGTCAATGTGGAGGCTATATACAGGGGCACCAGTACAGAGTCAATGTGGAGGCTATATACAGGGGGTACTGCACAGAGTCAATGTGGAGGCTATATACAGGGGGTACTGGTACAGAGTCAATGTGGAGGCTATATACAGGGGGTACCAGTACAGAGTCAATGTGGAGGCTCTATACAGGGGGTACCGGTACAGAGTCAATGTGGAGGTATTATATAGGGGTACCGGTACAGAGTCAATGAGGCTATATACAGGGGTACCAGCACCGGAGTCAATGATAGGCTATATACAGGGGGTACCAGTACAGAGTCAATGTGAGGCTATATACAGGGGGCACTGCACAGAGTCAATGTGGGTGGCTATATACAGGGGGTATCGGTACAGAGTCAATGTGGAGGCTATATACAGGGGTACCAGCACCATGTCAATGGATGAGGCTATATAATAGGGGTACTGTACAGAGTCAATGTGGAGCCTATATACAGGGCACCGGTACAGAGTCAATGTGGAGGCTATATACAGGGGGCACCGGCACAGAGTCAATGTGGAGGCTATATACAGGGGGTACCGGCACAGAGTCAATGTGGAGGCCATATACAGGGGGCACCAGCACAGAGCTCAATGTGGATACTATATACAGGGGGCACCGGCACCGAGCCCAATGTGGAGGCTCCATACAGGGGCACCAGCACAGAGTCAATGTGGAGGCTATATACAGGGGGCACCAGTACAGAGTCAATGTGGAGGCTATATACAGGGTGTTACGGCACAGATCCACCGTGGAGGCTTACATACAGGGGGCACCGGCAACGAGCACTAGGCTCCATACAGGGGCACCAGCACAGAGTCAATGTGGAGGCTTATATACAGGGTGTCACGGCACAGAGTCAATGTGGAGGCTATATACAGGGGGCACCAGCACAGAGTCAATGTGGAGGCTATATACAGGGGCACCAGCACAGAGTCAATGTGGAGGCTATATACAGGGGGTACCAGCACAGAGCCAATGTGGAGGCTATATACAGGGGCAACTGCACCGAGCCTGGAATGTGGAGGCTCCATACAGGGGGCACCAGCACAGAGTCAATGTGAGGCTATATAACAGGGTGTCACGGCACAGAGTCACCGTGGAGGCCATATACAGGGTACGGCACAGAGTAAATGTGGATATTATATACAGGGTGTTTATTAAGAACAGAGCTCACCGTGGAGGCTCCATACAGGGGCAACCAGCACAGAGTCAATGTGGATAAATTACATACAGGGGGCAACACACAGAGCCAATGTGATATTACATTATGGGTAAGTCACGGCACAGATCAACGTGGATATTATATACAGGCAACAGCACAGAGCCAATGTGGAGGCTATATACAGGGTGTTACGGCACAGAGTCAATGTGGAGGCTCCATACAGGGGTGGAGGCTCCATACAGGGGCACCAGCACAGAGTCAATGGTCCTTCTGTAGCTCAGTTGGTAGACATGGCGCTTGTAATCCAGGGTAGTGGGTTCGATCCCGGGACCACCCATACGTAGAATGTATGCACACATGACTGTAAGTCGCTGGATAAAAGCGTCTGCTAAATGGCATATATTATTATATTATTTAATGTGGAGGCTATATACAGGGGGTACCGGCACCAAGCCAATGTGGAGGCCATATACAGGGGTACCGGCACAGAGTCAATGTGATAGGCCATATACAGGGGCACCGGTACAGAGTCAATGTGGAGGCTATATACAGGGGGTAAATCGCCACAGAGTCAATGTGGAGGCTATATACAGGGGCACCAGCACAGAGCCCAATGTGGAGGCCATATAACAGGGGCACCAGCACAGAGCCAATGTGGAGGCTTATATACAGGGGCACTGGTACCGAGTCAACTGTGGAGGCTCTATACAGGGGTACCAGCACAGAGTCAATGGAGGCTTATATACAGGGGGTACCAGTACAGAGTCAATGTGGAGGCTATATACAGGGCAAGTTACGGCACAGATCCAATGTGGAGGCTACACAGGGGTACCGGTACCAGTCAATGTGGAGGCTCTATACAGGGGCACCAGTACAGAGTCAATGTGGAGGCTATATACAGGGGGTACCAGTACAGAGTCAATGTGGAGGCTATATACAGGGTGTTACTACGGCACAGATTCAATGTGGAGGCTTATACAGGGGGTACCGGCAATCGAATGAATCTGGAGGCTCCATACAGGGGGCACCGGCACAAACACGTGGAGGCTCCACAGGGGCACCAGTACAGAGCCTAATGTGGAGGCCATATATAGGGTACGGCACAGAGTCAATGTGGATAAGCTATATACAGTGGGTGTTACGGCACAGAGTCAGTGGAGGCTTATACAGGGGGTAACAGCACAGAGTCAATGTGGAGGCTTATATACAGGGTGTTACTTGCACAGAGTCAATGTGGAGGCTATATACAGGGTCAATGTGGAGGCGATATACAGGGTGTTACTGCACAGAGTCAATGTGGAGGCTCGATACAGGGCACCAGTACAGAGTCAATGGTCCTTCTAGCTCAGTTGGCAGAGCATGGCGCTTTGTAATCCGCCAGGGTAGTGGGTCTCGATCCCCGACCACCCATACGTAGAATGTATGCACACATGACTGTGCCGCTCGGATAAAAGCGTCTGCTGGGTATACGGTTATTATTATATTATTTACGGAGGCTATATACAGGGGTACCGGCACCGTAGTCAATGTGGAGGCTATATACAGGGGGTACCGGGCAATAGAGTCAATGTGGAGGCTATATACAGGGGTACCGGTAGAGAGTCAATGTGGAGGCTATATACAGGGG
>NC_060178.1:12002405-12009211 GCF_021184085.1 Oncorhynchus gorbuscha | reverse complement strand
ATTGGTTCTCACACCACCCAGGGGGATATCATATTGGTTCTCACACCACCCAGGGGATATCATATTGGTTCTCAACTCCACCCAGGGGGATATCATATTGGTTCTCACACCACCCAGGGGGATATCATGTTGGTTCTCATACCACCCAGGGGGATATCATATTGGTTCTCACACCAGCCAGGGGATATCATATTGGTTCTCACACCACCCAGGGGGATATCATATTGGTTCTCACACCACCCAGGGGGATATCATTGTTGGTTCTCACTCCACCCAGGGGATATCATATTGGTTCTCACACCACCCAGGGGGATATCGTATTGGTACTAACTCCACCCAGGGGATATCATGTTGGTTCTCACTCCACCCAGGGGATATCGTGTTGGTTCTCCACCACCCAGGGGGATATCATATTGGTTCTCACTCCACCCAGGGGATATCGTATTGGTTCTCACTCCACCCAGGGGATATCATATTGGTTCTCACACCCACCCAGGGGATATCATATTGGTTCTCACACCACCCAGGGGGATATCATATTGGTTCTCACTCCACCCAGGGGATATCGTATTGGTTCTCACTCCACCCAGGGGGATATCATATTGGTTCTCACACCACCCAGGGGGATATCATGTTGGTTCTCACTCAACCCAGTGGAGGTAGAGAATTGTCCACACACACACACACACACACACACACACACACACACACACACACACACACACACACACACACACACACACACACACACACACACACACACACACACACACACACACACACACACACACACACACACACACACACACACACACACACACACACACACGCTTGCACATACCAACAGGCTTCACATCCACCATCGCATGATATGAGAAGTTTTAATGAAAGCCTTTGCTGCGGTTCCGACACCGCTGGGCCAAATCAATTCAAGATGAGTCCCATAGATCCCGCTTCTTGAACCATTGCACACGTGAGCCTGATTGCTTTTCTACACATTGTGGGTGCATGTGTGTGTGTGTGTGTGTGTGTGTATGTGTAACTAATAATAATGTGTGTGTATGTGTGTGTATGTAAATATTCATTATTTACATTGATGTGTAGTAGTGTGTGTGTGTGTGTGTGTTTTGTACGTGATGTGTGTGTGTGTGTGTGTGTGTGTGTGTGTGTGTGTGTGTGTGTGTGTATGTGTGTGTGTGTGTGTGTGTGTGTGTGTGTGTGTGTGTGTGTGTGTGTGTGTGTGTGTGTGTGTGTGTGTGTGTGTGTGTGTGTCTGTACATTTCTGTGTGTGTATACACCTCTGCTCCTCTGATCCACCTGCACTGCACTTTCTGGAGTGGATGATTTGTCAATGTGGCTAAATGAGATGGCTCATTGACTCAGACATAAGGAAAGATCCACTCCAAGCTCTGCCTGCAGTGAGCTATTTGTTCTGTTCCACTATAATGTCACTAGGTGATAACACCCTGTAACAGCCAGAACCACTAGAGGATAACACCCTGTAACAGCTAGAACGACTAGGTGATAACACCATGTAACAGCCAGATTGACTAGGTGATAATACCCTGTAACAGCTAGAATTACTAGGTGATAACACCCTGTAACAGCCAGATTGACTAGGTGATAATACCTGTAACAGCTAGAATTACTGGTGATAACACCCTGTAACAGCTAGAGTGGCTAGGTGATAACACCCTGTAACTGTCATGTTTTGTCATTTATTATCATGTCTTGTCCCTGTGCTTCCCATTCTCTATTCGCTTCTCTGCTGGTCTTATTAGGTTCTTTCCTCTTTTCTATCCCTCTTCCCGTACCTGCCCTGTCGGATCCTCATTTATAATTCACCGTGCTGTGTCTATGTTTTGCCCTGTCGTGTCGTGTTTCCCTCAGATGCTGCGTGGTGAGCAGGTGTCTGAGTCTGCTAGGTTCAAGTGCCTTCCCGAGGCAACCTGCAGTTCTCGATCAAGTCTCCAGTCTGTTCTTGTCTTTACGTGTAGTATTATGCTTTTTGTTTTGTAAAGTTTATTCTGGATTAAATACTCTGTTTTCGCCAAGTCGCTTTTGGGTCCTCATTCACCTGCATGACAGAAGGATCCGACCGAGGAATGGACCCAGCGACTACAGACGCTCGTAACACTGCCGTCGAGATCCAAGGAGCCATGCTCGGCAGACACGAGCAGGAATTGTCTGCTGCTCGCCATGCCGTGGAGAACCTGGCCGCTCAGGTTTCCGACCTCTCTGGACAGTTCCAGAGTCTTCGTCTCGTGCCACCTGTTACTTCCTGGCCTGCCGAGCCTCCAGAACCTAGGGTTAATAACCCACCTTGCTACTCCGGGCAGCCCACTGAGTGCCGCTCCTTTCTCACCCAGTGTGAGATTGTGTTCTCTCTCCAACCCAACACATACTCTAGAGAGAGCTCGGGTTGCTTACGTCATTTCACTCCTTACTGGCCGGGCCCGAGTGGGGCACAGCTATCTGGGAGGCAAGGGCTGATTGTTCTAACAATTACCAGAACTTTAAAGAGGAGATGATTCGGGTTTTTGACCGTTCAGTTTTTGGTGGGGAGGCTTCTAGGGTCCTGGCTTCCCTATGCCAAGGTGATCGATCCATAACGGATTACTCTATAGAGTTTCGTACTCTTGCTGCCTCTAGTGACTGGAACGAGCCGGCGCTGCTCGCTCGTTTTCTGGAGGGACTCCACACAGTGGTCAAAGATGAGATTCTCTCTCGGGAGGTTCCTTCCTGTGTGGACTCTTTGATTGCTCTCGCCATCCGCATAGAACGACGGGTAGATCTTCGTCACCAGGCTCGTGGAAGAGAGCTCGCATCAACGGTGTTTCCCTGCTCCGCATCGCAACCATCTCCCTCCTCTGGCTCTGAGACTGAGCCCATGCAGCTGGGAGGGATTCGCATCTCGACTAAGGAGAGGGAACGGAGGATCACCAACCGCCTGTGCCTCTATTGCGGATTTGATGGACATTTTGTTAATTCATGTCCAGTAAGAGGCCAGAGCCCATCAGTAAGCGGAGGGCTACTGGTGGCGCTACTACTCAGGTCTCTTCATCTAGATCTTGTACTACTATGTCGGTCCATCTACGCTGGACCGGTTCGGGTGCTACATGCAGTGCCTTGATTGACTCTGGGGCTGAGGTTGTTTCATGGACGAAGCATGGGTTCGGAAACATAACATTCCTTTCAGACAGTTAGACAAGCCTACGCCCATGTTTGCCTTAGATGGTAGTCATCTTCCCAGTATCAAATTTGAGACACTACCTTTAACTCTCACAGTATCTGGTAACCACAGTGAGACTATTTCTTTTTTGATTTTTCATTCACCTTTCACACCTGTTGTTTTGGGTCATCCCTGGCTAGTATGTCATAATCCTTCTATTAATTGGTCTTGTAATTCTATCCTATCCTGGAACGTATCTTGTCATGTGAAGTGCTTAATGTCTGCCATCCCTCCCATTTCTTCTGTCCCCACTTCTCAGGAGGAACCTGGCGATTTGACAGGAGTGCCGGAGGAATATCATGATCTGCGCACGGTCTTCAGTCGGTCCCGAGCCAACTCCCTTCCTCCTCACCGGTCGTATGATTGTAGTATTGATCTCCTTCCGGGGACCACTCCTCCTCGGGGTAGACTATACTCTCTGTCGGCTCCCGAACGTAAGGCTCTCGAGGATTATTTATCTGTGTCTCTTGGCGCCGGTACCATAGTGCCTTCTTCCTCTCCGGCCGGGGCGGGGTTCTTTTTGTTAAGAAGAAGGACGGTACTCTGCGCCCCTGCGTGGATTATCGAGGGCTGAATGACATAACGGTTAAGAATCGTTATCCGCTTCCCCTTATGTCATCAGCCTTCGAGATTCTGCAGGGAGCCAGGTGCTTTACTAAGTTGGACCTTCGTAACGCTTACCATCTCGTGCGCATCAGAGAGGGGCGAGTGGAAAACGGCGTTTAACACTCCGTTAGGGCATTTTGAGTACCGGGTTCTGCCGTTTGGTCTCGCCAATGCGCCAGCTGTTTTTCAGGCATTAGTTAATGATGTTCTGAGAGACATGCTGAACATCTTTGTTTTGTCTATCTTGACGATATCCTGATTTTTTCACCGTCACTCGAGATTCATGTTCAGCACGTTCGACGTGTTCTACAGCGCCTTTTAGAGAATTGTCTCTACGTAAAGGCTGAGAAGTGTTCTTTTCATGTCTCCTCCGTTACTTTTCTCGGTTCCGTTATTTCCGCTGAAGGCATTCAGATGGATTCCGCTAAGGTCCAAGCTGTCAGTGATTGGCCCGTTCAAGGTCACGTGTCGAGTTGCAGCGCTTTTTAGGTTTCGCTAATTTCTATCGGCGTTTCATTCGTAATTTCGGTCAAGTTGCTGCCCCTCTCACAGCTCTTACTTCTGTCAAGACGTGTTTTAAGTGGTCGGTTCCGCCCAGGGAGCTTTTGATCTTCTAAAAGAACGTTTACGTCCGCTCCTATCCTCGTTACTCCTGACGTCACTAGACAATTCATTGTCGAGGTTGACGCTTCAGAGGTAGGCGTGGGAGCCATTCTATCCCAGCGCTTCCAGTCTGACGATAAGGTTCATCCTTGCGCTTATTTTCTCATCGCCTGTCGCCATCTGAGCGCAACTATGATGTGGGTAACCGTGAACTGCTCGCCATCCGCTTAGCCCTAGGCGAATGGCGACAGTGGTTGGAGGGGCGACCGTTCCTTTTGTCGTTTGGACAGACCATAAGAACCTTGAGTACATCCGTTCTGCCAAACGACTTAATGCCCGTCAAGCTCGTTGGGCGTTGTTTTTCGCTCGTTTCGAGTTTGTGATTTCTTACCGTCCGGGTAGCAAGAACACCAAGCCTGATGCCTTATCCCGTCTGTTTAGTTCTTCTGTGGCTTCTACTGATCCCGAGGGATTCTTCCTTATGGGCGTGTTGTCGGGTTGACAGTCTGGGGAATTGAAAGACAGGTTAAGCAAGCACTCACGCACACTGCGTCGCCGCGCGCTTGTCCTAGTAACCTCCTTTTCGTTCCTGTTTCCACTCGTCTGGCTGTTCTTCAGTGGGCTCACTCTGCCAAGTTAGCTGGTCATCCCGGTGTTCGAGGCACTCTTGCGTCTATTCGCCAGCGATTTTGGTGGCCGACTCAGGAGCGTGACACGCGCCGTTTCGTGGCTGCTTGTTCGGACTGCGCGCAGACTAAGTCGGGTAACTCTCCTCCTGCCGGTCGTCTCAGACCGCTCCCATTCCTTCTCGACCATGGTCTCACATCGCCCTAGACTTCATTACCGGTCTGCCTTTGTCTGCGGGGAAGACTGTGATTCTTACGGTTGTCGATAGGTTCTCTAAGGCGGCACATTTCATTCCCCTCGCTAAACTTCCTTCCGCTAAGGAGACGGCACAAATCATTATCGAGAATGTGTTCAGAATTCATGGCCTCCCGTTAGACGCCGTTTCAGACAGAGGCCCGCAATTCACGTCACAGTTTTGGAGGGAGTTCTGTCGTTTGATTGGTGCGTCCGTCAGTCTCTCTTCCGGGTTTCATCCCCAGTCTAACGGTCAAGCAGAGAGGGCCAATCAGACGATTGGTCGCATACTACGCAGCCTTTCTTTCAGAAACCCTGCGTCTTGGGCAGAACAGCTCCCCTGGGCAGAATACGCTCACAACTCGCTTCCTTCGTCTGCTACCGGGTTATCTCCGTTTCAGAGTAGTCTGGGTTACCAGCCTCCTCTATTCTCTTCCCAGCTTGCCGAGTCCAGCGTTCCCTCCGCTCAAGCGTTTGTCCAACGTTGTGAGCGCACCTGGAGGAGGGTGAGGTCTGCACTTTGCCGCTACAGGGCACAGACTGTGAGCCGCCAATAAACGCAGGATTAAGAGTCCTAGGTATTGTTGCGGCCAGAGAGTGTGGCTTTCCACTCGCAACCTTCCTCTTACGACAGCTTCTCGTAAGTTGACTCCGCGGTTCATTGGTCCGTTCCGTGTCTCCCAGGTCGTCAATCCTGTCGCTGTGCGACTGCTTCTTCCGCGACATCTTCGTCGCGTCCATCCTGTCTTCCATGTCTCCTGTGTTAAGCCCTTTCTTCGCACCCCCGTTCGTCTTCCCTCCCCCCTCCCGTCCTTGTCGAGCGCACCTATTTACAAGGTACATAAGATCATGGACATGCGTTCTCGGGGACGGGGTCACCAATACTTAGTGGATTGGGAGGGTTACGGTCCTGAGGAGAGGAGTTGGGTTCCGTCTCGGGACGTGCTGGACCGTTCACTCATTGATGATTTCCTCCGTTGCCGCCAGGATTCCTCCTCGAGTGCGCCAGGAGGCGCTCGGTGAGTGGGGGGTACTGTCATGTTTTGTCATTTATTATCATGTCTTGTCCCTGTGCTTCCCATTCTATTCGTTTCCCTCTGCTGGTCTTATTAGGTTCTTTCCCTCTTTCTATCCCTCTCTCTCCCCCTCCCTCTCTCACTCTCTCGCTCTCTCTTCTCTCTATCGTTCCGTTCCTGCTCCCAGCTGTTCCTATTCCCCTAATCATCATTTAGTCTTCCCACACCTGTTCCCGATCCTTTTCCCTGATTAGAGTCCCTATTTCACTCCTTGTTTCCCGTACCTGCCCTGTCGGATCCTCATTTATAATTCACCGTGCTGTGTCTATGTTTTGCCCTGTCGTGTCGTGTTTCCCTCAGATGCTGCGTGGTGAGCAGGTGTCTGAGTCTGCTAGGTTCAAGTGCCTTCCCGAGGCAACCTGCAGTTCTCGATCAAGTCTCAGTCTGTTCTTGTCTTTACGTGTAGTATTATGCTTTTGTTTTGTAAA
>NC_060178.1:11991892-12002305 GCF_021184085.1 Oncorhynchus gorbuscha | reverse complement strand
CCCAGAAGTGGTGTGGGGGCTGTGCTTTGGCAAAGTGGGTGGGGTTATATCCTTCCTGTTTGGCCCTGTCCGGGGTGTCCTCGGATGGGGCCACAGTGTCTCCTGACCCCTCCTGTCTCAGCCTCCAGTATTTATGCTGCAGTAGTTTATGTGTCGGGGGGCTAGGGTCAGTTTGTTTATCTGGAGTACTTCTCCTGTCCTATTCGGTGTCCTGTGTAAATCTAAGTGTGCGTTCTCTAATTCTCTCCTTCTCTCTTTCTTTCTCTCTCTCGGAGGACCTGAGCCCTAGAACCATGCCCCAGGACTACCTGACATGATGACTCCTTGCTGTCCCCAGTCCACCTGGCCATGCTGCTGCTCCAGTTTCAACTGGCCTGGGCCCTAGGACCATGTCCCAGGACTACCTGACATGAGGACTCCTTGCTGTCCCCAGTCCACCTGGCCATGCTCCTGCTCCAGTTTCAACTGTTCTGCCTTACTATTATTCAACCATGCTGGTCATTTATGAACATTTGAACATATTGGCCACGTTCTGTTATAATCTCCACCTGGCACAGCCAGAAGAGGACTGGCCACCCCACATATGCTCTCTCTAATTCTCTCTTTCTTTCTCTCTCTCGGAGGACCTGAGCCCTAGGACCGTGCCCCAGGACTACCTGACATGATGGCTCCTTGCTGTCCCCAGTCCATCTGACTGTGCTGCTGCTCCAGTTTCAACTGTTCTGCCTTATTATTATTTGACCATGCTGGTCATTTATGAACATTTGAACATCTTGGTCATGTTCTGTTATAATCTCTACCCGGCACAGCCAGAAGAGGACTGGCCACCCCACATAGCCCGGTTCCTCTCTAGGTTTCTTCCTAGGTTTTGGCCTTTCTAGGGAGTTTTTCCTAGCCACCGTGCTTTTACACCTGCATTGTTTGCTGTTTGGGGTTTTAGGCTGGGTTTCTGTACAGCACTTTGAGATATCAGCTGATGTACGAAGGGCTATATAAATAAATTTGATTTGATTTGAAATACTCAGAGCTGTAATCGCTGCCAAAGGTGATTCTAACATGTTTTTACTCAGTGGGTTGAATACTTATCTGATCAAGATATATATTTACAAATGTTGTTAGAATGTTTTTTGTGTAAAAATAATTACAATTAAATCCATTTTGATCCCACTTTGTAGCACAACAAAAATGTGGGAAAAGTCAAGGGGTGTGAATACTTTCAGTGGGCACTAAGTCTCGAGAATGTGAGCTATGACGTTGGTGACTCTCCGGGGGAATGTCATCTTGTCTGTCAACTCTGTGGGTGTGAATGGGGATGTAGGACAGAGGTGACAGGGCGATGACCAAATGAGCTTCACCTTGGATGGTCCATCTGGCACTGTATACCAGAGGCAGATCGTCCCTCCACCAATCCCAGGATCCATAAAACTTCCATCCTGGTGGGAAAGGATCAACTCGCTGTCTTCAAGGACCCGAGCAAATCATTTCAGCCATGTTCTCGTGAAACCCGAAAGGACACTTGAGTGAAGCATGATTTTCGGATGTTTACGTAATATAAATTAAGGAAGTTTTAATGGAAGGCGCCTGTGTTAAAGGATGGTGATGTAGGTGTAGTGTGGGGAATTCTAATTGATGTATTTCCCTGGTCATCCCCAAAGCCAACACTTACTTTGGCCACCTTTCCTTCCAGTTCTCTGCTGCCTATGACGTGAATGAATTGCAAAAATCACGGGAAGCTGGAGACTTATATCTCCCTCTCTAACTTTAATAAGCATCAGCTGTCAGAGCAGCTTACAGATCATTGTACAGTACCTGTACATAGCCCATCTGTGATTTGCCCACCCAACTACCTCATCTCCATATTGTTATTATTTGTTTTGCTCTTTTGCACGCCAGTATCTCCACTTGCACATCATCATCTGCACATCCATCACCCCAGTGTTAATGCTAAATTGTAATTATTTTGCCAATATGACCTATTTATTGCCTTACCTCCCCAACCTTACTACATTTAAATATATTCTCATTTTAATAGATGACGGCCTCTCTTTTAAATTGCATTTTCAACAATTTACAAAAAAATTGAAGCTGAAATTGGGATTTTATTTTAGAATAAGGCCTGTTTTTCTTTGAAGCCAGAAGGAGGCTAGTATCAGCTACATTTATGCCGTAGACTCTAGACTCAGTCACTGGTATACTTTTGTTTACAAAGTCATTTTGGGTTTACTACCTTTTATTTGTGCATTTTTATTGTTCAGAGATGTGGTGGGCCGTCTCTTCCTTTGCTGGACTTTGTCCTGCTAACTGTTCCAAATGTCCGAACTGAATTTGGTAAAAGGGCTTTTATGTCCTCTGCACCATCGTCTTGGAACGCCTTACAAAATACTTTTAAAGTGGAAGAACTTGTCCCGATTGGTGTTTTTAAATCACCGATGAAGGATTTTGAGGCTGATTCCCTGACCTGTCAATGTTTTTAATTTGCTGTTTTATACTCTTGTGAATTCAATGGTTTTTACTAGATTACTTGTAGTTTTTCATGTTGTCTGCCTGTAATTTTTTGTAATGACTTGCTGCTGCCTATTTTGGCCAGGGCGCTCTTGAAAAAGAGATTGTAATCTCAATGAGCCCTTCCTGGTTAAATAAAGGTTAAATAAATAAAAAATTAAAAACATTTGCACACACTGTACATAGATTTTTCTATTGTGTTATTGGCTGTATGTTTTGTTTACTCCATGTGTAACTCTGTGTTGTTGTTTTTGTTGGACTGCTTTGCTTTATCTTGGCCAGGTCACAGTTGTAAATGAGAACTTGTTCTCAACTGGCCTACCTGGTTAAATAAAGGTGAAATAAAAACTGTTTAAAAAAATGTAACAGTGGTTTGACACTTGCACCACTGTGATGTCATGGCCTTTGAATGAAGCTCTTCCATGACGACTCTCATGTTGACCCAGTGGCTTCCGTCCAATGGGTACACCAGGATTTGACCCCTATAGACACTATTGGACAGAGTGATGAGCAGTACAGCCAATGAGATCAGGGTTGGTTGATATATCCCTCACCCATGGTGAATCGTTCACTGAAACCTTAATAAAGAGGCTGCTGATTGGTTTGGTGGACGTGAGGTTGCTGGTTGGTTTGGTGGACGGAGGCTGCTGGTTGGTTTGGTGGAAATGAGGCTGCTGATTGGTTTGGTGGACGTGAAGTTGCTGGTTGGTTTGGTGGACGTGAGGCTGCTGACCCCAAGACAAAGTTTGAGTGCAACGATATCAGCAGGCTAGTCGATTGGTTTGGTAATGTGAGTCTTGTCAAGCCTGTTTGTTTGGTTTGACAATCAGGTATGCATTGTCATGGCAACACCAACCGATCTGGTGGATGTGATCAACTCCTACTGCTCATACATCCTAAGGACATAGCCTGAAATCCATCACCTTTATTTTGTGCTAACATTCTACCTCCTTGTACTCTTGTGTCATTGTTTGGCATGACAAGGAGTGGAATGTTGCACAAACAGACTGGATTTCTCCAGGCTACGCGATGTCGTAAAGTAGGCTACTCAACAACACGCTGAATGGATTTGGTTTGAACATTCGCAGGTTCTTATTATGAGGGTTTGGTGATCTCTCAGGCTTTAATCCTCTGTGCTCATTTGCCATGTGGTCACAATATTACATCATGCAGGTCCAATTGAACTAATGTGATGCCTGTGTTTATGAAAGAGTGTCGTGGGGGCTTTATTCAACACACTTTTGGTCTATCTAATGAAACATAACCTAATGTGATGGTCTACATATTCATCTCATACTCATACAGTCCCAATTCATTTTATGACATGAGTGGTCTGCAAACATTGGCAGAGGGTGGCAGCACACTTCATATATTTTCTCAGTTAGTGACATTCAGTTTAGGGGACGTGCATCATGTTACCATGTTGTTAATTTCTAGTTTAGGGGACGTGCATCATGTTACCATGTTGTTAATTTCTAGTTTAGGGGACGTGCATCATGTTACCATGTTGTTAATTTCTAGTTTAGGGGACGTGCATGATGTTACCATGTTAACCATGTTGTTAATTTCTAGTTTAGGGGACGTGCATGATGTTAACCATGTTGTTAATTTCTAGTTTAGGGGACGTGCATCATGTTACCATGTTGTTAATTTCTAGTTTAGGGGACGTGCATCATGTTACCATGTTGTTAATTTCTAGTTTAGGGGACGTGCATCATGTTAACCATGTTGTTAATTTCTAGTTTAGGGGACGTGCATCATGTTACCATGTTGTTAATTTCTAGTTTAGGGGACGTGCATCATGTTACCATGTTGTTAATTTCTAGTTTAGGGGACGTGCATGATGTTAACCATGTTGTTAATTTCTAGTTTAGGGGACGTGCATGATGTTACCATGTTACCATGTTGTTAATTTCTAGTTTAGGGGACGTGCATGATGTTAACCATGTTGTTAATTTCTAGTTTAGGGGACGTGCATGATGTTACCATGTTACCATGTTGTTAATTTCTAGTTTAGGGGACGTGCATCATGTTACCATGTTGTTAATTTCTAGTTTAGGGGACGTGCATGATGTTAACCATGTTGTTAATTTCTAGTTTAGGGGACGTGCATCATGTTACCATGTTGTTCATTTCTAGTTTAGGGGACGTGCATGATGTTAACCATGTTGTTAATTTCTAGTTTAGGGGACGTGCATCATGTTACCATGTTGTTAATTTCTAGTTTAGGGATGCATGATGTTAACCATGTTGTTAATTTCTAGTTTAGGGGACGTGCATGATGTTAACCATGTTGTTAATTTCTAGTTTAGGGGACGTGCATGATGTTAACCATGTTGTTAATTTCTAGTTTAGGGGACGTGCATCATGTTACCATGTTGTTAATTTCTAGTTTAGGGGACGTGCATGATGTTAACCATGTTGTTAATTTCTAGTTTAGGGGACGTGCATCATGTTAACCATGTTGTTAATTTCTAGTTTAGGGGACGTGCATGATGTTACCATGTTGTTAATTTCTAGTTTAGGGGACGTGCATCATGTTAACCATGTTGTTAATTTCTAGTTTAGGGGACGTGCATGATGTTAACCATGTTGTTAATTTCTAGTTTAGGGGACGTGCATCATGTTACCATGTTGTTAATTTCTAGTTTAGGGGACGTGCATGATGTTACCATGTTAACCATGTTGTTAATTTCTAGTTTAGGGGACGTGCATCATGTTACCATGTTGTTAATTTCTAGTTTAGGGGACGTGCATCATGTTACCATGTTGTTAATTTCTAGTTTAGGGGACGTGCATGATGTTACCATGTTACCATGTTGTTAATTTCTAGTTTAGGGGACGTGCATCATGTTAACCATGTTGTTAATTTCTAGTTTAGGGGACGTGCATCATGTTACCATGTTGTTAATTTCTAGTTTAGGGGACGTGCATCATGTTACCATGTTGTTAATTTCTAGTTTAGGGGACGTGCATCATGTTACCATGTTGTTAATTTCTAGTTTAGGGGACGTGCATGATGTTAACCATGTTGTTAATTTCTAGTTTAGGGGACGTGCATCATGTTACCATGTTACCATGTTGTTAATTTCTAGTTTAGGGGACGTGCATGATGTTACCATGTTGTTAATTTCTAGTTTAGGGGACGTGCATCATGTTAACCATGTTGTTAATTAAAGTCTATGCATCATCACAAAACATCTCTTTACCGAACACGGTCAATTCAAAGCATCTTCCTCAGCCGACAGCAGTCAGACACTGCTCTATCTAACACAAACACCTTTTCCTTGAGCTATTGACCCCCCCCCGTATAACGACAGCAGGAATCCCAGATCATTTGTTTTTATCATTATTGTAATAAATTGTAGCTAAGAATAGTAGCGGCATTAGCCAGTTGACAGTAAAGTCCTTCAGATCATTTCGTGTGGTGGGGTCCGCTTTTAAAGCTACACATTATTAGTTCTACATGGATAATATATATATTTTTAAACAACGGAATCCTTCAAGATGACGTCCCTTGGTGAGGTCGGGCTGCTGAGATTCCGGATGGGAATGGTCTGATGCTGGAAGAAAGGTTGGAGGAAGATCCCAAGAGTACCGGCTATACAGCCTACTGCAAAGATCCACAGGAACAGACGATCCAATAGCATCGCCACGTACTTCCAGTCCTCAATCACCTGGAGAACACAGGGTCAGAAAAGGAGAGAGAGAACGGTCTAGAGAAGAGACTCAAATGTCTGGGGGCGTAAAGCAGCATGATCACCCACACATCCATCCATCCATCCACCCACCCACATCCACCCACCCACATCCATCCATCCATCCATCCACCCACCCACCCACCCACATCCATCCATCCATCCATCCACCCACCCACATCCACCCACCCACCCACATCCATCCATCCACCCACCCACCCACCCACATCCACCCATCCATCCATCCACCCACATCCACTCACACACCCACCCACATCCATCCACCCACTAACACATCCATCCACCCACCCACCCACATCCACTCACACACCCACATCCAACCACCCACTAACACATCCACTAACACATCCATCCATCCATCCATCCATCCACCCACCCACATCCACTCACACACCCACATCCATCCACCCACTAACACATCCACTCACACATCCACTCACACATCCACTCACTCACTCACTCACTCACTCACTCACTCACACATCCATCTATTCATTGCAGAACACGTGAAAAAAGAGAGAGGATGATCAACTGTACAAAATGCTGCAGAAGAAAGTTTCATATCAGAGCTGTAGCTCCGCCCACAGGTATTTTGCATTTATTATGGATCCCCATTAGGCGTTGCCAGGGCAGCAGCTACTCTTTCCTGGGGTTTATTATGGATCCCCATTAGGCATTGCCAAGGCAGCAGCTACTCTTCCTGGGGTTTATTATGGATCCCCATTAGGCGTTGCCAAGGCAGCAGCTACTCTTCCTGGGGTTTATTATGGATCCCCATTAGGCGTTGCCAAGGCAGCAGCTACTCTTTCCTGGGGTTTATTATGGATCCCCATTAGGCGTTGCCAAGGCAGCAGCTACTCTTTCCTGGGGTTTATTATGGATCCCCATTAGGGCGTTGGTGGGCAGCAGCTACTCTTTCCTGGGGTTTATTATGGATCCCCATTAGGCGTTGCCAGGGCAGCAGCTACTCTTTCCTGGGGTTTATTATGGATCCCCATTAGGCGTTGCCAGGGCAGCAGCTACTCTTTCCTGGGGTTTATTATGGATCCCCATTAGGCGTTGCCAAGGCAGCAGCTACTCCTTCCTGGGGTCCAAAAACATTACGACACATACACAAATAAAAACAAAAGACTGAAGAGCTTTGAAGGTCAATCTCCAGCTGGACAGAAGAAAAATGGTCCTTCCAGACAGATTTCAGCTTTTATGTTGGACAGAAAAGTAGCTTTTCCAACCTGCGATCTCTCTTACTTTTTAAAAACATTCTTACCATCTTATTGTGTTCTGATTTTCTGCATTTCTGATGTGATACGATAAACCAATTTTTGCAGCAAACAAAAACAACAATTCAAATAAGACCAGATTGACTCACAGTCTTGTTGTCGTCGTCTCTAATCATGTAGTCAGCGACGTATCGCACCCCGTCCACAGCTTCCTGTAGGTCAGGACTGTGACTGATGTCAGAGCTGGAGCTGCCACACCACGGGCGACCAGACAGTTGCTCCGTGGCAGAAACCCTCTTGTGTCCTCACACTCCTGAATGAATGAATGAATAAATTAATTAATAAATTACACATTTTCTTTACATATGAGAAACCCCTCCTGTCCTCACACTCCTGCATGAATTAATTAATTTCAATTAATAAATTATACATTTTCTTTACATGTCAAGGGAACCATCCGTTACAGTTTTTTTTTACAGTAAATTCATAATCTGTTGATTACATCTTCTGGTGATCACATGACCACAATAAAATGAAAGAAAAATAAATAATAATAATAATGGTACATGATAGAAATAGTATAATGACCTTTTTCTGAGGTAGTAGGACCCAGGAGATAGGAGGAATGGCGAAGAGGAAGGAGAGGAGGCCACGCCAGGGTCCATCCCTGGGCTAGCCTCCTTGGTCTTCTGGAGCGACAGCTGCCTCCTCTGACGGAGACGCTGTCTGGCTGAGTTGTTCTGGGGTGCCTCATGCACAGGGCAGGCAGCCAGTCCAGGAACACAACTTTAACCCAGTGGGGCATGGTGTGTGTGCTGGGGGAACGGTGATGGACATTCAGAACACACACACTGGTGACGATGGAGAAGGTTACGAGAACCATGGTGAACATCAGGTATTTACCTAGCAGATCAGAGAGAAGAGTGTGAAGAAGGATCTCATTTAAAAATGTCATTATGCAATGTTGTTTTTCCTCATTTAAATGTTGAACTTGACCTTTCTTTTAATTTACACTGTACATTCAACAGTCAAATAATATTTTCTCAGATAAGTTGGATAAAAAAATAATAATACTATTTTTGCAGCCCTACTTAACATTAAGCTTATGCATGAGCCATCACATAATGGTGATGGAGAAGGTCACCAGCACCATGGTGAATATCACGATCTGTGTGCACAAAGCAGAAGTGCTGATCTAGGATCAGGTCCCCACTGGCAATATAATCTTATTCATTATGATCTAAAAAATGTCAAACTGATTCCAGATCAGCACTCCTACTAAATCCTTAACCCTTGGTTAATACTGGCCCTGGCACAGAGCTTACCGATCAGGGGCACGTCCAGCGAGGTTGGCGGTACGATCTTAGATATCAGCAACAGGAACACAGTGAGGGCCAACAGTACAGAGACACACAGACTGATCTTCTCTCCACAGTCACTGGGCAGGTAGAAGACCAACACAGTCAGAGAGGTGATGAGGACACAGGGGATAATCAGATTTATGGTGTAGAACAACGGCTTCCTGGAAATACATTGAATTGAGCAGAATTTAATTGAATCTTATCTGAGGTACAGATAATACCTCAACAAGCTGTGTAGCCTATGATTCCAGATGACAGCACATGAAAGCATGAATGAAAACAAGTATTTCCAAAGTGGTCCTCGATTGTAAAAAATAATAACATCTTATGACAAGAAAAAGTAACACAACTAATATATTGTAAACAGTTGAAGAATAAGATTTTTTTTTAAATGGCACTATATATTCATTCCTTTTGATCAGGAAGTCGTAGGTCACATCCACGTAGATGGGCTCTGAGCTGGAGAAAGTACGTCTCCCGGGTAAAGCCAAGATGTCCCACTCTCCACTGGGCGTGAAGTCATCCATACTGGCCACACCTGTCCTGAGGACCAGATCCACCTGATTTGATTGGATTTAGATTTGACAATTAAAAGACATCGTCTGAAACAATACACGTAACAGGTTACAGGATCTAAGGCATTTGACCCACAGTTCCTACTTCGCGGTAGGGTCGTCTGAAAAAGCTATTATTATAAAAATTTGGGGCAGAAATGCCTTCTTGAACATGTGAACATTCATACGCCTTAATAATAAACTTGTTGGGGTCTGTAAATATGAATAAATAAACTGATGAGACTAGTTCAGCCAAAGAGAAGCATTGAGCTATACAGTGAGAAGTAAAGGATCCTTCCTGTTTAGTCGTGATTGGCTGAGATAATAAAATGGTTGGACATGCCAAGATAGGAGTCCTGATTGGTCTGTCATGTCACAGGCTTCAGTCTATAACACAATGGGAGCTTCGCTGGTCAGTACATAGATCATCGTTATACCGCAGACTTGAGGTAAAGTTGTAGCTTTGGGCTCTGGGTCTGAACCCTCCCTGTTCACTGGGACCTCTACTTCCTGACAGGCCAATCCCAGGTGGTGAAGGTAGACAACAACACGTGAGCCATGCTGATCCTCAATAAGGTGGGGCCCCCAAAGGGATGCCTACTCAACCCCCTTCTGTACTCTCTGTTCATCCATGACCGCATGGCTATGCACGTTCAACCCAATCATCCAAGTTTGGCATAGCCTTGTTTTGTTAATTTAGCAGACAAAGTTGCTCATGCGAAGTGATGCGCATCTCGTGCCTGGAACAGTTATTGTCAAAGAGGGATAATTTTAAAAAAGGGGCCTGAATTTGTCGAGTTTAAAGAATTTCTTCAAAAGAACCCCCTTCCTTCCCTTTAATATACAGATGTTCAGTTGAGTTTATTCTGCCTGTTCGTTGTCATTTCAAAATGGACGGTACAAGTCCCACATTGAACACTGCATGGTGATGATCATCTGTTTAAAGTGAGGCATATGGCCACATCATCTGTTTTGTAGGCATATGGCCCATCATCTGTTTAGGCATATGGCCACAACATCTGTTTAAAGTGTAGGCATATGGCCACATCATCTGTTT
>NC_060178.1:11973754-11991792 GCF_021184085.1 Oncorhynchus gorbuscha | reverse complement strand
TTAATCCAGTAAGATATTTAACAAAACAAAAGGCATAATAGCAGGTTGCCTCGGGAAGGCACTTGAACCTAGCAGACTCAGACACCTGCTCACCACGCAGCATCTGAGGGAAACACGACACGACAGGGCAAAACATAGACACAGCACGGTGAATATAGACAAGGATCCGACAGGGCAGGTACGGAAAACAAGGAGAGAAATAGGGACTCTAATCAGGGAAAAGGATCGGGAACAGGTGTGGGAAGACTAAATGATGATTAGGGGAATAGGAACAGCTGGGAGCAGGAACGGAACGATAGAGAGAAGAGAGAGCGAGAGAGTGAGAGAGGGAGGGGGAGAGAGAGGGATAGAAAGAGGGAAAGAACCTAATAAGACCAGCAGAGGGAAACGAATAGAAGGGGAAGCACAGGGACAAGACATGATAATTAATGACAAAACATGACAGTACCCCCCACTCACCGAGCGCCTCCTGGCGCACTCGAGGAGGAACCCTGGCGGCAACGGAGGAAATCATCAATAAGTTTAACGGTCCAGCACGTTCCGAGACGGAACCCAACTCCTCTCCTCAGGACCGTAACCCTCCCAATCCACTAAGTATTGGTGACCCCGTCCCAGAGAACGCATGTCCATGATCTTATGTACCTTGTAAATAGGTGCGCTCTCGACAAGGACGGGAGGGGGAGGGAAGACGAACGGGGGTGCGAAGAAAGGGCTTGACACAGGAGACATGGAAGACAGGATGGACGCGACGAAGATGTCGCGGAAGAAGCAGTCGCACAGCGACAGGATTGACGACCTGGGAGACACGGAACGGACCAATGAACCGCGGGAGTCAACTTACGAGAAGCTGTCGTAAGAGGAAGGTTGCGAGTGGAAAGCCACACTCTCTGGCCGCAACAATACCTTGGACTCTTAATCCTGCGTTTATTGGCGGCTCTCACAGTCTGTGCCCTGTAACGGCAAAGTGCAGACCTCACCCTCCTCCAGGTGCGCTCACAACGTTGGACAAACGCTGAGCGGAGGGAACGCTGACTCGGCAAGCTGGAATGAGAACAGAGGAGGCTGGTAACCCAGACTACTCTGAAACGGAGATAACCCGGTAGCAGACGAAGGAAGCGAGTTGTGAGCGTATTCTGCCCAGGGGAGCTGTTCTGCCCAAGACGCAGGGTTTCTGAAAGAAAGGCTGCGTAGTATGCGACCAATCGTCTGATTGGCCCTCTCTGCTTGACCGTTAGACTGGGGATGAAACCCGAAGAGAGACTGACGGACGCACCAATCAAACGACAGAACTCCCTCCAAAACTGTGACGTGAATTGCGGACCTCTGTCTGAAACGGCGTCTAACGGGAGGCCATGAATTCTGAACACATTTCGATAATGATTTGTGCCGTCTCCTTAGCGGAAGGAAGTTTAGCGAGGGAATGAAATGTGCCGCCTTAGAGAACCTATCGACAACCGTAAGAATCACAGTCTTCCCCGCAGACAAAGGCAGACCGGTAATGAAGTCTAGGCGATGTGAGACCATGGTCGAGAAGGAATGGGGAGCGGTCTGAGACGACCGGCAGGAGGAGAGTTACCCGACTTAGTCTGCGCGCAGTCCGAACAAGCAGCCACGAAACGGCGCGTGTCACGCTCCTGAGTCGGCCACCAAAAGCGCTGGCGAATAGACGCAAGAGTGCCTCGAACACCGGGATGACCAGCTAACTTGGCAGAGTGAGCCCACTGAAGAACAGCCAGACGAGTGGAAACAGGAACGAAAAGGAGATTACTAGGACAAGCGCGGCGACGCAGTGTGCGTGAGTGCTTGCTTAACCTGTCTTTCAATTCCCCAGACTGTCAACCCGACAACACGCCCATAAGGAAGAATCCCCTCGGGATCAGTAGAAGCCACAGAAGAACTAAACAGACGGGATAAGGCATCAGGCTTGGTGTTCTTGCTACCCGGACGGTAAGAAATCACAAACTCAAACGAGCGAAAAACAACGCCCAACGAGCTTGACGGGCATTAAGTCGTTTGGCAGAACGGATGTACTCAAGGTTCTTATGGTCTGTCCAAACGACAAAAGGAACGGTCGCCCCTCCAACCACTGTCGCCATTCGCCTAGGGCTAAGCGGATGGCGAGCAGTTCACGGTTACCCACATCATAGTTGCGCCAGATGGCGACAGGCGATGAGAAAAATAAGCGCAAGGATGAACCTTATCGTCAGACTGGAAGCGCTGGGATAGAATGGCTCCCACGCCTACCTCTGAAGCGCCAACCTCGACAATGAATTGTCTAGTGACGTCAGGAGTAACGAGGATAGGAGCGGACGTAAAACGTTCCTTTAGAAGATCAAAAGCTCCCTGGGCGGAACCGGACCACTTAAAACACGTCTTGACAGAAGTAAGAGCTGTGAGAGGGGCAGCAACTTGACCGAAATTACGAATGAAACGCCGATAGAAATTAGCGAAACCTAAAAAGCGCTGCAACTCGACACGTGACCTTGGAACGGGCCAATCACTGACAGCTTGGACCTTAGCGGAATCCATCTGAATGCCTTCAGCGGAAATAACGGAACCGAGAAAAGTAACGGAGGAGACATGAAAAGAGCACTTCTCAGCCTTTACGTAGAGACAATTCTCTAAAAGGCGCTGTAGAACACGTCGAACGTGCTGAACATGAATCTCGAGTGACGGTGAAAAATCAGGATATCGTCAAGATAGACAAAAACAAAGATGTTCAGCATGTCTCTCAGAACATCATTAACTAATGCCTGAAAAACAGCTGGCGCATTGGCGAGACCAAACGGCAGAACCCGGTACTCAAAATGCCCTAACGGAGTGTTAAACGCCGTTTTCCACTCGTCCCCTCTCTGATGCGCACGAGATGGTAAGCGTTACTTAAGGTCCAACTTAGTAAAGCACCGGGCTCCCTGCAGAATCTCAAGGCTGATGACATAAGGGGAAGCGGATAACGATTCTTAACCGTTATGTCATTCAGCCTCGATAATCCACGCAGGGGCGCAGAGTACCGTCCTTCTTCTTAACAAAAGAACCCCGCCCGGCCGGAGAGGAAGAAGGCACTATGGTACCGGCGTCAAGAGACACAGATAAATAATCCTCGAGAGCCTTACGTTCGGGAGCCGACAGAGAGTATAGTCTACCCCGAGGAGGAGTGGTCCCCGGAAGGAGATCAATACTACAATCATACGACCGGTGAGGAGGAAGGGAGTTGGCTCGGGACCGACTGAAGACCGTGCGCAGATCATGATATTCCTCCGGCACTCCTGTCAAATCGCCAGGTTCCTCCTGAGAAGTGGGGACAGAAGAAATGGGAGGGATGGCAGACATTAAACACTTCACATGACAAGAAACGTTCCAGGATAGGATAGAATTACTAGACCAATTAATAGAAGGATTATGACATACTAGCCAGGGATGACCCAAAACAACAGGTGTAAAAGGTGAACGGAAAATCAAAAAAGAAATAGTCTCACTGTGGTTACCAGATACTGTGAGAGTTAAAGGTAGTGTCTCAAATCTGATACTGGGAAGATGACTACCATCTAAGGCAAACATGGGCGTAGGCTTGTCTAACTGTCTGAAAGGAATGTCATGTTTCCAAGCCCATGCTTCGTCCATGAAACAACCCTCAGCCCCAGAGTCAATCAAGGCACTGCATGTAGCACCCGAACCGGTCCAGCGTAGATGGACCGACATAGTAGTACAGGATCTGGATGAAGAGACCTGAGTAGTAGCGCTCACCAGTAGCCCTCCGCTTACTGATGAGCTCTGGCCTTTTACTGGACATGAATTAACAAAATGTCCAGCAACTCCGCAATAGAGGCACAGGCGGTTGGTGATCCTCCGTTCCCTCTCCTTAGTCGAGATGCACCTGCTCACCACGCAGCATCTGAGGGAAACACGACACGACAGGGCAAAACATAGACACAGCACGGTGAATATAGACAAGGATCCGACAGGGCAGGTACGGAAAACAAGGAGAGAAATAGGGACTCTAATCAGGGAAAAGGATCGGGAACAGGTGTGGGAAGACTAAATGATGATTAGGGGAATAGGAACAGCTGGGAGCAGGAACGGAACGATAGAGAGAAGAGAGAGCGAGAGAGTGAGAGAGGGAGGGGGAGAGAGAGGGATAGAAAGAGGGAAAGAACCTAATAAGACCAGCAGAGGGAAACGAATAGAAGGGGAAGCACAGGGACAAGACATGATAATTAATGACAAAACATGACACACACACTCCTAACTCTAAACAAACACACCCCAACTAAACACACTCCTAACTCTAACCAAACACAACCCAACTAAACACACTCCTAACTCTAACCAAACACACCCCAACTAAACACACCCCAACTAAACACACTCCTAACTAAACACACTCCTAACCAAACACAACCCAACTAAACACACTCCTAACTAAACACACCCCAACTAAACACACTCCTAACTCTAACCAAACACACCCCAACTAATCACACCCCAACTAAACACACTCCTAACCAAACACAACCCAACTAAACACACTCCTAACTAAACACACCCCAACTAAACACACTCCCAACTCTAACCAAACACACCCCAACTAAACACACTCCTAACTCTAACCAAACACACCCCAACTAAACACACCCCAACTAAACACACCCCAACTAAACACACTCCTAACTCTAACCAAACACACCCCAACTAAACACACTCCTAACTCTAACCAAACACACCCCAACTAAACACACCCCAACTAAACACACTCCTAACTCTAACCAAACACAACCCAACTAAACACACCCCAACTAAACACACCCCAACTAAACACACTCCTAACTCTAACCAAACACACCCCAACTAAACACACTCCTAACTCTAACCAAACACACCCCAACTAATCACACCCCAACTAAACACACTCCTAACTCTAACCAAACTCACCCCAACTAAACACACTCCTAACTAAACACACCCCAACTAAACACACTCCTAACTCTAACCAAACACACCCCAACTAAACACACTCCTAACTAAACACACTCCTAACCAAACACACTCCTAACCAAACACACTCCTAACTCGAAACAAACACACCCCAACTAAACACACTCCTAACTAAACACACTCCTAACCAAACACACTCCTAACCAAACACACTCCTAACTCTAAACAAACACACCCCAACTAAACACACTCCTAACTCTAACCAAACACACCCCAACTAAACACACTCCTAACCAAACACAACCCAACTAAAAACACTCCTAACTAAACACACCCCAACTAAACACACTCCTAACTAAACACACCCCAACTAAACACACTCCTAACTAAACACACCCCAACTAAACACACTCCTAACTAAACACACCCCAACTAAACACATTCCTAACTAAACACACCCCAACTAAACACACTCCTAACTCTAACCAAACACACCCCAACTAAACACACTCCTAACTCTAACCAAACACACCCCAACTAAACACACCCTAACTCTAACCAAACACACCCCAACTAAACACACTCCTAACTCTAACCAAACACACCCCAACTAATCACACCCCAACTAAACACACTCCTAACTCTAACCAAACACACCCCAAATAAACACACTCCTATCTCTAACCAAACACACCCCAACTAAACACACCCCAACTAAACACACTCCTAACTCTAACCAAACACACCCCAACTAAACACACCCCAACTAAACACACCCCAACTAAACACACTCCTAACTAAACACACCCCAACTAAACACACTCCTAACTCTAACCAAACACACCCCAACTAAACACACTCCTAACTCTAACCAAACACACCCCAACTAAACACACTCCTAACTCTAACCAAACACACCCCAACTAAACACACTCCTAACTCTAACCAAACACACCCCAACTAAACACACTCCTAACTAAACACACCCCAACTAAACACACTCCTAACTCTAACCAAACACACCCCAACTAAACACACTCCTAACTCTAACCAAACACACCCCAACTAAACACACCCCAACTAAACACACTCCTAACTAAACACACCCCAACTAAACACACCCCAACTAAACACACTCCTAACTCTAACCAAACACACCCCAACTAAACACACTCCTAACTCTAACCAAACACACCCCAACTAATCACACTCCTAAACAAACACACCCCAACTAAACACACCCCTAACCAAACACACTCCTAACTAAACACACTCCTAACTAAACACACCCTAACAAAACACACCCCAACTAAACACACCCAACTGAACACACCCAATTAAACACACCCCTAACTAAACACACTCCTAACTAAACACACCCTAACAAAACACACTCCTAACTAAACACACCCCAACTAAACACACTCCTAACTAAACACACCCTAACAAAACACACCCCAACTAAACACACTCCTAACTAAACACACTCCTAACTAAACACACCCTATCAAAACACACCCCAACTAAACACACCCCAACTAAACACACTCCTAACCAAACACAACCCAACTAAACACACCCAACTAAACACACTCCTAACTAAACACACCCTAACAAAACACACCCCAACTAAACACACTCCTAACTAAACACACTCCTAACTAAACACACCCTATCAAAACACACCCCAACTAAACACACCCTATCAAAACACACCCCAACTAAACACACCCCAACTAAACACACTCCTAACCAAACACAACCCAACTAAACACACCCAACTAAACACACTCCTAACTAAACACGTCTAACTTAACACACTTCTAACTAAACACACTTCTAACTAAACACACTCCTAACTAAACACACTTCTAACTAAAGACAAACCTAACCAAACACCCCCCAACTAAACACCCCCCCCTAACTAATCACACTCCTAAACAAACACACCCCAACTAAACACACCCCAACTAAACACACTCCTAACTAAACACACTCCTAACTAAACACACTCCTAACCAAACACACCCTAAATAAAAACACTCCTAACCAAACACAACCCGAACTAATCACACTCTAACCAAACACAACACAACCCAACTAAACACACTTCTAACTAAAGGCAAACCTAACCAAACACCCCCCAACTAAACACCCCCTAACTAATCACACTCTAACCAAACACAACCCAACTAAACACACTGCAAGTAAACACACCCAAACGAAACACACCCCAACTAAACGCACTGCAAGTAAACACCCCCAAACTAAACACACCCCAACTAAACACACCGCAACTAAACACACCCCAACAAAACACACCCCAACTAAACACACCCCAACTAAACACACCCCAACTAAACACACTCCTAACTAAACACACCCTAACAAAACACACTCCTAACTAAACACACTCCTAACGAAACACAACCCAACTAAACACACCCAACTGAACACACCCAATTAAACACACCCCTAACTAAACACACTTCTAACTAAACACACCCTAACAAAACACACTCCTAACTAAACACACCCCAACTAAACACACCCTAACAAAACACACCCCAACTAAACACACTCCTAACTAAACACACTCCTAACTAAACACACCCTATCAAAACACACCCCAACTGAACACACCCAACTAAACACACCCAACTGAACACACCAAACTGAATACACGAAACTTAACACACTTCTAACTAAACACACGTCTAACTTAACACACTTCTAACTAAATACACTCCTAACTAAATATCACTGCATTGTCGGAACTAGAAGCACAAGCATTTCGCTACACTCGCATTAACATCTGCTAACCATGTGTATGTGACAAATAAAATTTGATTTGATTTGATTTGATTTGATATGAAATGGCTAGCTCGTTAGCGGTGGTGCGCGCTAATAGCGTTTCATTCGGTGACATCACTCGCTCTGAGACCTTGAGGTAATTGTTCCCCTTGCTCTGCAAGGGCCGTGGCTTTTCTGGAGCGATGGATAACTATACTTCGAGGGTGGCTGTTTTCAATGTGTGCAGAGGGTCCCTGGTTTGAGCCCAGGTAGGGGCGAGGAGAGGAACGGAAGCAATACTGGTACATAAACACACTCCTAACTAAACACACTCTAAAAAAACACCTCTTGTACATTAGTGTCTTCCCTTCTCTCCCTCCCCTGACTGTCTGACCCATATTCCCAAATCAGACAAGCCTGGCGTGAGTTCTTAACTTCTAGGCACGTGCGGCTGGGTAAGTTCCTCCTCACTAAGGCTGTCTGGAGTAAGGTTATTCATATAGTTGCTGTCTGGATTGGGTGCTAAAGCACTGAGTAAATGCCACCCATCCAAGTGGTTTTCCTGTGATCTCTAATCTCGTTGGCTCTTAGTTTTTATTTAAAGTTGATTGAGTTGTCAACTAAAGTGAATTCAACTCGAAATCAACAAAAAAACATGAGCCGTGTAATTGGATTAGGTTAAATTGGGTGAAATAAATTGGAATTTAAATAAATTGGGAGGAAAAAAAATTGCACAAATTATTTTTACGTTGATGGCTTTTTGTAAATCCAATTTTCCATGTTAATTCAACGTCATCACATTTTTTTTAAATGACATGGAAACAATGTTGATTCAACCAGTTTGTGTCCTGTGGGTACTGTCTGTATGTTAGCCCAGGCTAGCAAGCAGGTTGACCTACTGTAAAAGCCACTGTAGAAGCCAGAACTACTTTCAGTAACTAAACTACTAGTAACTGACCTACATTTTGCAGTAGATTGGTGAAAGTTGAATTAAATTCCAATCTTGGTAGTGTTTTCAGTAATTAATAACTGTTTTACCATGGTGCGGTGTAGCTAACTACTGGAACTACACACTACTGTGTTACCATGTAGCAGTGTAGCTAACTACTGGAACTACACACTACTGTGTTACCATGTAGCAGTGTAGCTAACTACTGGAACTACACACTACTGTGTTACCATGTAGCAGTGTAGCTAACTACTGGAACTACACACTACTGTTTTACCATGTAGCGGTGTAGCTAACAACTGGAACAACACACTACTTTATTTTCAAAAAAGTAGTCAAGAATTTCCTTTCTATTTCTGCATCAAACCTGCCTAATTCTCACTTGAAACATAGTTTTTGTGTTAAATACATTACATTACATTCTGTTAACATCTGACTACAGACAAAGTCAGATTGGGGTCACTTAGAAATGAGAAATGTCCTTGTTTTTGAAAGAAAATAACTTTTTTTGTCCATAAAAAAAACATCAAATTGATCATAAATACAGTGTAGACATTGTTAATGTTGTAAATGACTATTGTAACTGGAAACGGCAGATTTTTAATGGAATATCTACATAGACGTACAGAGGCCCATTATCAGCAACCATCATTCCTGTGTTCCAATGGCACGCTGTGTTAGCTAATCCAAGTTTATCATTTTAAAAGGCTAATTGATCATTAGAAAACCCTTTTGAAATTATGTTAGCACAGCTGAAAACTGTTGTTCTGATTAAAGAAGCAATAAAACTGGCCTTCATTAGGCTAGTTCAGTATCTGGAGCATCAGCATTTGTGGGTTCGATTACAGGCTCAAAATGGCACAAATAACTTTCTTCTGAAACTTGTCAGTCTATTCTTGTTCTGAGAAATTAAGGCTAAAAATTACCAAGAAACTGAAGATCTCGTACACCGCTACTCCCTTCACAGAACAGCACAAACATAACATGCAGCACAAGGTCCACTGTAGTTCTGGTCCAGGGCATTACATGCAGCACAAGGTCCACTGTAGTTCTGGTCCAGGGCATTACATGCAGCACAAGGTCCACTGTAGTTCTGGTCCAGGGCATTACATGCAGCACAAGGTCCACTGTAGTTCTGGTCCAGGGCATTACATGCAGCACGAGGTCCACTGTAGCTCTGGTCCAGGGCATTACATGCAGCACGAGGTCCACTGTAGCTCTGGTCCAGGGCATAAACACTGTTCCATTCAAGGTACATTAAGCCTGTCTATTTAATTTTTACCTTTAGTCAGTTAAGAACATATTCTTATTTTCAATGACGGCCTGGGAACAGTGGGTTAACTGCCTGTTCAGGGGCAGAACGACAGATTTGTACCTTGTCAGCTCGGGGCTTGAACTCGCAACCTTCCGGTTACTAGTCCAACGCTCTAACCACTAGGCTACGCTGCCGCCCCTATAGCATTATTGCCTACTCTGGTTTGTGGTTCCTATTCCCTATTAACTACTTGATCAGGGCACATAGCACCCTATTCCCTATATATTGCATTTCTTGATCAGGGCACATAGCGCCCTATTCCCTATATATATAATTTCAGGGTGGAAGAGCTTTAGTTTCAGGGTGGAGAACAAGAGCTTTAGTTTCAGGGTGGAGGACAAGAGCTTTAGTTTCAGGGTGGAGAACAAGAGCTTTAGTTTCAGGGTGGAGGACAAGAGCTTTAGTTTCAGGGTGGAGGACAAGAGCTTTAGTTTCAGGGTGGAGAACAAGAGCTTTAGTTTCAGGGTGGAGGACAAGAGCTTTAGTTTCAGGGTGGAGAACAAGGGCTTTAGTTTCAGGGTGGAGAACAAGAGCTTTAGTTTCAGGGTGGAGGACAAGAGCTTTAGTTTCAGGGTGGAGAACAAGAGCTTTAGTTTCAGGGTGGAGAACAAGGGCTTTAGTTTCAGGGTGGAGAACAAGGGCTTTAGTTTCAGGGTGGAGAACAAGGGCTTTAGTTTCAGGGTGGAGAACAAGAGCTTTAGTTTCAGGGTGGAGGACAAGAGCTTTAGTTTCAGGGTGGAGGACAAGAGCTTTAGTTTCAGGGTGGAGGACAAGAGCTTTAGTTTCAGGGTGGAGGACAAGAGCTTTAGTTTCAGGGTGGAGAACAAGAGCTTTAGTTTCAGGGTGGAGGACAAGAGCTTTAGTTTCAGGGTGGAGGACAAGAGCTTTAGTTTCAGGGTGGAGAACAAGGGCTTTAGTTTCAGGGTGGAGAACAAGGGCTTTAGTTTCAGGGTGGAGAACAAGGGCTTTAGTTTCAGGGTGGAGAACAAGAGCTTTAGTTTCAGGGTGGAGGACAAGGGCTTTAGTTTCAGGGTGGAGAACAAGAGCTTTAGTTTCAGGGTGGAGGACAAGAGCTTTAGTTTCAGGGTGGAGAACAAGGGCTTTAGTTTCAGGGTGGAGGACAAGAGCTTTAGTTTCAGGGTGGAGGACAAGAGCTTTAGTTTCAGGGTGGAGAACAAGAGCTTTAGTTTCAGGGTGGAGAACAAGGGCTTTAGTTTCAGGGTGGAGAACAAGGGCTTTAGTTTCAGGGTGGAGGACAAGAGCTTTAGTTTCAGGGTGGAGGACAAGAGCTTTAGTTTCAGGGTGGAGGACAAGAGCTTTAGTTTCAGGGTGGAGAACAAGAGCTTTAGTTTCAGGGTGGAGAACAAGGGCTTTAGTTTCAGGGTGGAGAACAAGGGCTTTAGTTTCAGGGTGGAGAACAAGGGCTTTAGTTTCAGGGTGGAGAACAAGAGCTTTAGTTTCAGGGTGGAGAACAAGAGCTTTAGTTTCAGGGTGGAGAACAAGGGCTTTAGTTTCAGGGTGGAGGACAAGAGCTTTAGTTTCAGGGTGGAGGACAAGAGCTTTAGTTTCAGGGTGGAGGACAAGAGCTTTAGTTTCAGGGTGGAGGACAAGAGCTTTAGTTTCAGGGTGGAGGACAAGAGCTTTAGTTTCAACTGAATGGGTCCTGAAAGGATGATGATTAACAACATGCTGGGTTTTAAAACGATATATGTACTGTATGTACCGCTGAACGTACGCTTTTATCCAAACAGTGAGTTCAAACATTTTGTCTTTGGTGGAACCGCGGTTATATTTTTATGGGAGACCCTTGGCTATGATGTCACTTCCTTAGTGTAGCCCACACCTTTCTGTTGTCCTGGAAGTGTTTTTAGACGCTGGTTGTTGTGATCTCTCGTGGGAGAGCGGAGGGGAAACTGTGATGTCATCAGCTACGGCACTGCAGGACGGACGGACGCACGCACGCACGCACGCACGCACGCACACACGCACGCACACACACACACACACACACACACACACACACACACACACACACACACACACACACACACACACACACACACACACACACACACACAGTGCTTCAGGGTGCCCTGTTATGATTGGTGTGGTACCCATGTGTTAGCAGTGCCCTGTAGATGGTTAGAGGGATGGGTTGGGGGGGGGGGGTGACGGTGCCCGCCTGTGCTGCACCTGGGTCCCAGCAGGCTGATTGATCAGTTTGGTCATGTGGAAAGTCACCATCTGGTCCCCATGCCGTCCTGGCTCCCCTCTACCCCTCTCTCCTGCTCCTCTCTCTCCTCCTCTCTTTTCTTCTCCTTCTCCTGGTCTATGCAGTCCTGGCTCCCTCTAGTCCTCTCTCCTACTCCTCTCTCTTTCTCCTTCTCCTGGTCTATGCAGTCCTGGCTCCCCTAGTCCCTCTCTCCTGCTCCTCTCTCTTTCTTCTCCTTTCCTGGTCTTTGCCGTCCTGGCTCCCCCTCTACTCCTCTCTCCTGCTCCTCCTCTCTCCTACTCTCTTTCTTCTCCTGGTCTATGCAGTCCTGGCTCTTCTCTCCTCCTTCTCACAATAAATACCACAGTGTCACAATATCACAATATCAGAGTATCACAATACCACAGTGTCACAATATCACAATATCAGAGTATCACAATACCACAGTATCACAATATCACAATATCAGAGTATCACAATATCACAGTATCACAATATCAGAGTATCAGAGTATTCATATTTCCCCTTTAGAGGCCCCCTTTTTTAGTTACATATTTTTCTCCCCAGTTGCTCTCCTCCCTATCCTGTCATGCTGGTAAAAGAGGACCCAAAAGCGACTTAACAGAAGCAGAGTTTAATAATGTTCAAAACGGAATAACTGACATCCTCTAGATTTGTAGAGGGGAAAACAACTGGAGAAGCGGCCACAGACTGCAGGTCGCTTCGGGTAGGCGCAGGTCAGTCGACTGAGACACCTGCTCACACGCAGCGTCTGATGAAGGCACAAAACACGACAGAACAGGGTGATACACAATCACGGCAAAAAACACGACAGGACAGGGCGAAACGCAATCACAGCATGGAATATACAATATAAGGAACCGACGGAACAGGAACGGATCACAAAGGAATAAATAGGGAGTCTAATCAGGGGAAAGGATCGGGAACAGGTGGAAGACTAAATGATGATTAGGGAATAGGAACAGCTGGGAGCAGGAACGGAACGACAGAGAGAAGAGAGAGCGAGAGAGTGAGAGAGGGAGGGGGAGAGAGAAGGATAGAACCAAACAAGACCAGCAGAGGGAAACGAATAGCATGGGGAGCACAGGGACAAGACATGACAATAAATGACAAACATGACAGTACTTCACTCACCGAGCGCTCCTGGCGCACTTCGAGGAGGAATCCTGGCGGCAACGGAGGAAATCATCGATGAGCGAACGGTCCAGCACGCCCCGAGACGGAACCCAACTCCCTCTCAGACCGTAACCCTCCCAATCCACCAGGTATTGGTGACCCCGTCCCCGAGAACGCATGTCCATAATCTTATGTACCTTGTAAATAGGTGCGCTCGACAAGGACGGGAGGGGGGAGGGAAGACGAACGGGGTGCGAAGAAAGGGCTTAACACAGGAGACATGGAAGACAGGATGGACGCGACGAAGATGTCGCGGAAGAAGCAGTCGCACAGCGACAGGATTGACGACCTGGGAGACACGGGACCAATGAACCGCTGAGTCAACTTACGAGAAGCTGTCGTAAGAGGAAGGTTGCGAGTGGAAAGCCACACTCTCTGGCCGCAACAATACCTTGACTCTTAATCCTGCGTTTATTGGCGGCTTTCACCGCCTGTGCCCTGTAACGGCAAAGTGCAGACCTCACCCTCCTCCAGGTGCGCTCACAACGTTGGACAAACGCTTGAGCGGAGGGAACGCTGACTCGGCAAGCTGGGATGAGAACAGAGGAGGCTGGTAACCCAGACTACTCTGAAACGGAGATAACCCGGTAGCAGACGAAGGAAGCGAACCAGAGCGTATTCTGCCCAGGGAGCTGTTCTGCCCAAGACGCAGGGTTTCTGAAAGAAAGGCTGCGTAGTATGCGACCAACGTCTGATTGGCCCCTCTGCTTGGACTGTTAGACTGGGGATGAAACCCGGAAGAGAGACTGACGGACGCATCAATCAAACGACAGAACTCCCTCCAAAACTGTGACGGAATTGCGACCTCTGTCTGAAACGGCGCTTCTAACGGGAGGCCATGAATTCTGAATACATTCTCAATAATGATTTGTGCCGTCTCCTTAGCGGAAGGAAGTTTAGCGTAGGGGAATGAAATGTGCCGCCTTAGAGAACCTATCGACAACCGCCAGAATCACAGTCTTCCCCGCAGACAAAGGCAGACCGGCAATGAAGTCTAAGGCAATGTGAGACCATGGTCGAGAAGGAATGGGGAGCGGTCTGAGACGACCGGCAGGAGGAGAGTTACCCACTTAGTCTGCGCGCAGTCCGAACAGGCAGCCACGAAACGGCGCGTGTCACGCTCCTGAGTCGGCCACCAAAAGCGCTGGCGAATAGACGCAAGAGTGCCTCGAACACCGGGATGACCCGCTAACCTGGCAGAGTGAGCCCACTGAAGAACAGCCAGACGAGTGGAAACAGGAACGAAAAAGGAGGTTACTAGGACAAGCGCGGCGACGCAGTGTGCGTGAGTGCTTGCTTAACCTGTCTTTCACCCCCAGACTGTTAACCCGACAACACGCCATAAGGAAGAATCCCTCGGGATCAGTAGAAGCCACAGAAGAACTAAACAGACGGGATAAGGCATCAGGCTTGGTGTTCTTGCTACCCGGACGGTAAGAAATCACAAACTCAAACGAGCTTAAAAACAACGCCAACGGGCTTGACGGGCATTAAGTCGTTTGGCAGAACGGATGTACCAAGGTTCTTATGGTCTGTCCAAACGACAAAAGGAACGGTCGCTCTCCAACCACTGTCGCCATTCGCCTAGGCTAAGCGGATGGCGAGCAGTTCACGGTTACCCACATCATAGTTGCGCCAGATGGCGACAGGCGATGAGAAAAATAAGCGCAAGGATGAACCTTATCGTCAGACTGGAAGCGCTGGGATAGAATGGCTCCCACGCCTACCTCTGAAGGCCAACCTCGACAATGAATTGTCTAGTGACGTCAGGAGTAACGAGGATAGGAGCGGACGTAAACGTTCTTTTAGAAGATCAAAAGCTCCTGGGCGGAACCGGACCACTTAAAACACGTCTTGACAGAAGTAAGAGCTGTGAGAGGGGCAGCAACTTGACCGAAATTACGAATGAAACGCCGATAGAAATTAGCGAAACCTAAAAAGCGCTGCAACTCGACACGTGACCTTGGAACGGGCCAATCACTGACAGCTTGGACCTTAGCGGAATCCATCTGAATGCCTTCAGCGGAAATAACAGAACCGAGAAAAGTAACGGAGGAGACATGAAAAGAGCACTCTCAGCCTTTACGAGAGACAATTCTCTAAAAGGCGCTGTAGAACACGTCGAACGTGCTGAACATGAATCTCGAGTGACGGAGAAAAATCAGGATATCGGTCAAGATAGACAAAAACAAAAATGTTCAGCATGTCTCTCAGAACATCATTAACTAATGCCTGAAAAACAGCTGGCGCATTGGCAGACCGAACGGCAGAACCCGGTACTCAAAATGCCCTAACGGAGTATTAAACGCCGTTTTCCACTCGGCCCCCTCTCTGATGCGCACGAGATGGTAAGCGTTACTAAAGGTCCAACTTAGTAAAGCACCTGGCTCCTGCAGAATCTCGAAGGCTGATGACATAGGGGGAAGCGGATAACGATTCTTAACCGTTATGTCATTCAGCTCGATAATTCACGCAGGGGCGCAGAGTACCGCCCCTTCTTAACAAAAAGAACCCCGCCCGGCCGGAGAGGAAGAAGGCACTATGGTGCCGGCGTCAAGAGACACAGACAAATAATCCTCGAGAGCCTTACGTTCGGGGAGCCGACAGAGAGTATAGTCTACTCGAGGAGGATGGTCCCCGGAAGGAGATCAATACTACAATCATACGACCGGTGAGGAGGAAGGGAGTTGGCTCGGGACCGACTGAAGACCGTGCGCAGATCATGATATTCCTCCGGCACTCCTGTCAAATCGCCAGGTTCCTCCTGAGAAGTAGGGACAGAAGAAATGGGAGGGATGGCAGACATTAAACACTTCACATGACAAGAAACGTTCCAGGATAGGATAGAATTACTAGACCAATTAATAGAAGGATTATGACATACAAGCCAGGGGTGACCCAAAAACAACAGGTGTAAACGGTGAACGGAAAATCAAAAAGACATAGTCTCACTGTGGTTACCAGATACTGTGAGAGTTAAAGGTAGTGTCTCAAACTTGATACTGGGAAGATGACTACCATCTAAGGCAAACATGGGCGTAGGCCTGTCTAACGGTCTGAAAGGAATGTTATGTTTCCGAGCCCATGCTTCGTCCATGAAACAACCCTCAGCCCCAGAGTCAATCAAAGCACTGCATGTAGCACCCGAACCGGTCCAGCGTAGATGGACCGACATAGTAGTACAAGATCTAGATGAAGGGACCTGAGTAGTAGCGCCACCAGTAGCCTCCGCTACTGATGGGCTCTGGCCTCTTACTGGACATGAAATAACAAAATGTCCAGCAACTCCGCAATAGAGGCACAGGCGGTTGGTGATCCTCTGTTCCCCTCTCCTTATTCGAGATGCGAATCCCTCCCAGCTGCATGGGCTCAGTCTCAAAGCCAGAGGAGGGAGATGGTTGCGATGGAGCAGGGAAACACCGTTGATGCGAGCTCTCTTCCACGAGCCCGGTGACGAAGATCTACCCGTCGTTCTATGCGGATGGCGAGAGCAATCAAAGAGTCCACATCTGGAAGGAACCTCCCGGGAAAGAATTCATCCTTAACCGCTGCGTGGAGTCCCTCCAGAAAAACGAGCGAGCAGCGCCGGCTCGTTCCACTCACTCAGAGGCAGCAAGAGTGCGAAACTCAATGGAATAATCCGTTATGGACCGTTCACCTGGCATAAGGAAGCCAGGGCCCTAGAAGCCTCCTCACCAAAACTGAACGGTCAAAACCCGAATCATCTCCTCTTTAAAGTTCTGGAATCTGTTAGAGCAATCAGCCCTTGCCTCCCAGATAGCTGTGCCCCATTCTCGAGCCCGGCCAGTAAGGAGGAAATGACGTAAGCAACCCGAGCTCTCTCTAGAGTATGTGTGGGGTTGGAGAGAGAACACACCCTCACACTGCGTGAGAAAGGAGCGGCACTCAGTGGGCTGCCCGGAGTAGCAAGGTGGGTTATTAACCCTGGGTTCTGGAGGCTCGGCAGGCCAGGGAGTAACAGGTGGCACGAGACGAGACTCTGGAACTGTCCAGAGAGGTCGGAAACCTGAGCGGCCAGGTTCTCCACGGCATGGCGAGCAGCAGATAATTCCTGCTCGTGTCTGCCGAGCATGGCTCCTTGGAACTCGACGGTAGTGTAACGAGCGTCTGAAGTCGCTGGGTCCATTCCTTGGTCGGTTCCTTCTGTCATGCAGGTAAAAAGAGGACCCAAAAGCGACTTAACAGAAGCAGAGTTTAATAATGTTCAAAACGGAATAACTGACATCCTCTAGATTTGTAGAGGGGAAAACAACTGGAGAAGCGGCCACAGACTGCAGGTCGCTTCGGGTAGGCGCAGGCCGTAGTCGACTGAGACACCTGCTCACACGCAGCCTGATGAAGGCACAAAACACGACAGAACAGGGTGATACACAATCACGGCAAAAACACGACAGGACAGGGCGAAACGCAATCACAGCATGGAATATACAATATAAGGAACCGACGGAACAGGAACGGATCACAAAGGAATAAATAGGGAGTCTAATCAGGGAAAGGATCGGGAACAGGTGGGAAGACTAAATGATGATTAGGGAATAGGAACAGCTGGGAGCAGGAACGAACGACAGAGAGAAGAGAGAGCGAGAGAGTGAGAGAGGGAGGGAGAGAGAAGGATAGAA
>NC_060178.1:11944795-11968224 GCF_021184085.1 Oncorhynchus gorbuscha | reverse complement strand
CTACTGTATTACCTCACGCTGAGCAGCACTCCCCTACTGTATTACTCTCACGCTGAGCAGCACTCCCCCTACTGTATTACCTCACGCTTGAGCAGCACTCCCCTACTGTATTACCTCACGCTGAGCAGCACTCCCCTACTGTATTACTCACGCTGAGCAGCACTCCCCTACTGTATTACCTCACGCTGAGCAGCACTCCCCTACTGTATTACCTCACGCTGAGCAGCACTCCCCTACTGTATTACCTCACGCTGAGCAGCACTCCCTACTGTATAACCTCACGCTGAGCAGCACTCCCTACTGTATAACCTCACGCTGAGCAGCACTCCCCTACTGTATTACCTCACGCTGAGCAGCACTCCCCTACTGTATTACCTCACGCTGCACCTCCCCCTACTGTATTACCTCACGCTGAGCAGCACTCCCCTACTGTATTACCTCACACTGAGCAGCACTCCCCTACTGTATTACCTCACGCTGAGCAGCACTCCCCTACTGTATTACCTCACGCTGAGCAGCACTCCCTACTGTATTACCTCACGCTGAGCAGCACTCCCCCTACTGTATTACCTCACGCTGAGCAGCACTCCCCTACTGTATTACCTCACGCTGAGCAGCACTCCCCTACTGTATAACCTCACGCTGAGCAGCACTCCCCTACTGTATAACCTCACGCTGAGCAGCACTCCCCTACTGTATAACCTCACGCTGAGCAGCACTCCCCTACTGTATTACCTCACGCTGAGCAGCACTCCCCTACTGTATTACCTCACGCTGAGCAGCACTCCCGTACTGTATTACCTCACGCTGAGCAGCACTCCCCTACTGTATTACCTCACGCTGAGCAGCACTCCCCTACTGTATTACCTCACGCTGAGCAGCACTCCCCTACTGTATTACCTCACGCTGAGCAGCACTCCCCTACTGTATTACCTCAGCACTCCCCTACTGTATTACTCACGCTGAGCAGCACTCCCTACTGTATTACCTCACGCTGAGCAGCACTCCCCTACTGTATTACTCACGCTGCACCTCCCTACTGTATTACCTCACGCTGAGCAGCACTCCCTACTGTATTACCTCACACTGAGCAGCACTCCCCTACTGTATTACCTCACGCTGAGCAGCACTCCCCTACTGTATTACCTCACGCTGCACCTCCCCTACTGTATTACCTCACGCTGAGCAGCACTCCCCCTACTGTATTACCTCACGCTGAGCAGCACTCCCCTACTGTATTACCTCACGCTGAGCAGCACTCCCCTACTGTATTACCTCACGCTGAGCAGCACTCCCCTACTGTATTACCTCACGCTGAGCAGCACTGAGAAGCAGCTAACGGTAGTAGCTAGCCAGTTGGATCTATTGACTTACTATTGACCTACGACCTACGCACACTACAAGATGGGCAACGCGCGAGAGGGGAATGGGCAACGCGCGAGAGGGGAATGGGCAACGCGCGAGAGGGGAATGGGCAACGCGCGAGAGGGGAATGGGCAACGCGCGAGAGGGGAATGGGCAACATTGCATTCGAAGACGGAGTGTATTTTTCTTTCTTTTTCGCTTCAGCTCAAATAATGGCCGCCATTGATTGCAAGAAAACCTTCTTAATTTTTGTTACGTGGTTGTGTCATATTTCTTTGCGTACTTTCCTTTGAAGCATCGATGCATGCTTCAAAATATCTACAAACGGAGTACGCATTCGAGAAGTGCCCTCCCATGCTCCACGCTTCGCATACTTTGATGTAGACTTGTACTTCCGCCCCTCCCCGTACTCCCAATTTGCGTACTCGGAGCAGTGTAGTAGGCATTTTGAGAAACACCTCACGGCCTTTGGTGTATGTATGTATGTATGTCTGTGTGAGTGTGGGTTCAAACCTCGGGCCTACTGTTTCAACTTCTTAATACTTCCTGTCTCTATCCACTAATAAAAAGTACAAATGTAAGAATATTCGTGCCATCCTTAGGGTTTTCCTATCAATAATACGGCACAAATAGATTGGATGTGTATAGCACAGTTAAAAGGAAATAGTAAAAGTGAGAGGCACACCTCATCCATCACTTGGTTCTGCCTCTAGAGCCCCCATCACTGGTGGAGAGACCCGAGAGCCAGACCCGTCCCAGGGCTGGCACTGCCCGCTTCGTGTGCCAGGCTCAGGGGGTGCCCCCGCCACGCATCACCTGGCTGAAGAACGGAGAGGAGGTGCACCTGAACAGCAGGATCAAGATGTACAACAGGTACTGTTACACCTGAACAACTCCGTACTGAAGATCAAAATTTACACTTCACATTTTAAAATGGGATATTCAAGGAAAAGAGAAACCCCGAACGCTGCTCTCCTGCTCATATCACTTTGTTCATTGAACGTGTCGGCCACATAGTGTTCCCTCGGAGGGTTTCTTTTTTCCTTTGACGATATCGTCACATTATTTCCACGCACCTGCAACAAAAATGTACATTTAGAATTAAAACAAACCCTTTTTTTTTTTCCTTTTTTTTTATTGTCTACTCAATATGAAAATGTGTCTTTGACTTCACAATAACACGATTGTCACCGTGTCAGTCAAATGATCTCCAACAATGGTTTGTTGTGATAATAGTGAAGCTTTTCTCATCAGGTGTAGTAGACCTCACAGTGAAATGCTGAATACAACAGGTGTAGTAGACCTTACAGTGAAATGCTGAATACAACAGGTGTAGTAGACCTTACAGTGAAATGCTGAATACAACAGGTGTAGTAGACCTCACAGTGAAATGCTGAATACAACAGGTGTAGTAGACCTCACAGTGAAATGCTGAATACAACAGGTGTAGTAGACCTCACAGTGAAATGCTGAATACAACAGGTGTAGTAGACCTTACAGTGAAATGCTGAATACAACAGGTGTAGTAGACCTTACAGTGAAATGCTGAATACAACAGGTGTAGTAGACCTTACAGTGAAATGCTGAATACAACAGGTGTAGTAGACCTTACAGTGAAATGCTGAATACAACAGGTGTAGTAGACCTTACAGTGAAATGCTGAATACAACAGGTGTAGTAGACCTAACAGTGAAATGCTGAATACAACAGGTGTAGTAGACCTAACAGTGAAATGCTGAATAAAACAGGTGTAGTAGACCTCACAGTGAAATGCTGAATACAACAGGTGTAGTAGACCTCACAGTGAAATGCTGAATACAACAGGTGTAGTAGACCTTACAGTGAAATGCTGAATACAACAGGTGTAGTAGACCTTACAGTGAAATGCTGAATACTACAGGTGTAGTAGACCTTACAGTGAAATGCTGAATACTACAGGTGTAGTAGACCTTACAGTGAAATGCTGAATACAACAGGTGTAGTAGACCTCACAGTGAAATGCTGAATACAACAGGTGTAGTAGACCTAACAGTGAAATGCTGAATACAACAGGTGTAGTAGACCTTACAGTGAAATGCTGAATACAACAGGTGTAGTAGACCTCACAGTGAAATGCTGAATACAACAGGTGTAGTAGACCTTACAGTGAAATGCTGAAGGGCTGTGGTAGTAGACCTCACAGTGAAATTGAATACACAGGTGAAATAGACCTTACAGTGAAACACTGAATACAACAGGTGTAGTAGACCTTACAGTGAAACACTGAATACAACAGGTGTAGTAGACCTTACAGTGAAATGCTGAATACAACAGGTGTAGTAGACCTAACAGTGAAATGCTGAATACAACAGGTGTAGTAGACCTAACAGTGAAATGCTGAATACAACAGGTGTAGTAGACCTTACAGTGAAATGCTGAATACAACAGGTGTAGTAGACCTTACAGTGAAATGCTGAATACAACAGGTGTAGTAGACCTCACAGTGAAATGCTGAATATAACAGGTGTAGTAGACCTCACAGTGAAATGCTGAATACAACAGGTGTAGTAGACCTAACAGTGAAATGCTTACTTACAAGCCTTTAAACAACAACGCAGTTTTGTGTAGTTCAAATGGCGACCTGCCAGGCCATCGTTATCATAAAATAATCATTTGTTCTTAATTGACCTGCCTGGTACATTTATAAAAAATAATACAAGTATTGATTTAAGCTTGCTGGCATTGTACACATACCATTAATAAAGACGATACCAAGTTCATGACTCTGTTTCCCTCCACAGTAAACTGGTGATCACTCAGATCACAACGGAGGATGATGCCATCTACCAGTGTGTGGCGGAGAACGAACAGGGCAGCGTTTCTGTCCCAGCACGCTCATCGTGGTGATGTCTGAGGATCCGGCCCAGCGCTCCCAGGAACATCCACGCTGAAACCATCTCCTCTCAGCCATCCTACTGGCCTGGGAGACCCATCTACAACGCTGACAAAGTCATCGCTATTCTGTTCACTACATGAAGGCTGAAGGTAGGAGTAAGACGGGGTGATGGAGTAGAGACGGGTGATGGAGTAGAGACGGGGTGATGGAGTAGAGGACAGGGTGATGGAGTAGAGACGGGGTGATGGAGTAGAGACGGGGTGACGAGGAGTAGAGACGGGGTGACGGAGGAGGGTGGAGACGGGGGTGACGGAGGAGGGTGGAGACGGGTGACGGAGGAGGGGTGGAGACAGGGTGACGGAGGAGGGTGGAGACGGGATGATGGAGAGATTACAGGATATGACAAAGTATCCACAAGCCACAAATCTCTGTTCTCCTCGAAAAATGGATGATTCCTCTCTAATAAATTTTATAGACAATTAATGTAGACAATTAAAATATGGTTTATTATGTGTCTAATGAAATCACTGGGGAGCATTACAGAGTTGTGGACAGCTTTTTTTCAAACATTCCTAAAATTGGTTCTTGTTGCTCCAATATGTTACATGCAACGATTGGTCACTGAGAAATGTTGAAAATTGTTCTTGAACTTTTTGAACATCACAATGAAGGTATTGAAAGGAGGAAAGGGAGTCCAGTCCACCTCAATAGGTAATGGAGGCGGGCAGGCAGCGCTCCTAACCTCTACGGCTCTAGTAGTTCAACGTGTGACAGCTTTTCTTGGAGGCCATCTGTTGCCAGCCAATGCTGAGGTCAAGGTTTTATCCAGGAAGAATGGCAAGCTCACCACCTTCTCAACCTCTCGCTGCATGCTCTTAAGGAACAGGACACCGTTTTTAAAGTGTAGTAAGCTTGGATGGCCTTGAAATAGGACTTAGGGAATAGAATTTAGGGAATAGGACTTAGACAATAGACTTAGGATTTACTGTGAGGAATAGGAAATAGGATTTAGGAAATAGGATTTAGGAAATAGGATTTAGGAAATAGGATTTAGGAAATAGATTTAGAAATAGGATTTAGGAAATAGGATTTAGGACTAAGGAAATAGGATTTAGGGAATAGGACTTAAGGAATAGGATGGACTTAGGGGAATAGGATTTAGGAATTTAGGAATAGGATTTAGAATTTAGGGGAATAGGATTTAGAATTTAGGGAATGGGACTTAGAATTTAGGCAATATGATTTAGGGAATAGGACTGAGGGAATAGGATTTAGGCAATAGGCCTTAACAAGTTCTTCTGTACGCCACATTTTCCGTGGCCGCCGGACGGATGGGATTTGGCGCTGGGCTCTTCCCTCTGCTCGCCGCTACTGAGGGAATCCTGGTTAGTTTATTTTCCTCCTCTTAGCAATTCAGCGGGTTGTCTCTTCTGATCTGAGGACGTAGTCAAAGTGAATGGAGTGTGAGCCGGGCGCCCGGGCTCACCTTCTCAATCCGGTTCAGGTCGGCGGTCGGAGCTCCGCGGCCCAAACCTAGCCCCCAGTGCTACATGTGTAGCATTATGGGAAAGGAAGGACGCACTGGGGAGAGGAAGGACGCACGGGGAGAGGAGAGAGAGCCGAGCCCCCTCTCAACACTCCCAACGAGGCGTCTGGTCTGCACTTTAGCGGGACGAAGTCCGCAGGAGGCGGCCTGCGGCTGCCACGAAACCCGGAGGTTCCGATTGATGGCAAAGCGACCCTCAGACAGGCGTAGCCAGGAGGAACCCAGGAGGAACCTGGGGCGGCAAGGTGTTTTTGAAGTGTTGATGATCAATGTGTCGGAGTGCTAGAGGCGTCACTACAGACCCGGGTTTGATCCCGGGCTCTATCACAACCTGCCGTTATCGGGAGTCCCATAGGACGGCATATATTTGGTCCAGCATCGTCCGGGTTAGGCAGTGTTTGGCCGGGGTAACCCTGTTCCTAGACCAATTAACCCACTGTTCCTAGACCAATTAACCCACTGTTCCTAGACCAATTAACCCACTGTTCCTAGACCAGTTAACCCACTGTTCAGCATCGTCCGGGGTAGTGCAGTGTTTGGCTGAGGTAACCCACTGTTCCTAGACCAGGTAACCCACTGTTCCTAGACCAGGTAACCCACTGTTCCTAGACCAGGTAACCCACTGTTCCTAGACCAGGTAACCCACTGTTCCTAGACCAGGTAACCCACTGTTCCTAGACCAGGTAACCCACTGTTCCTAGACCAGGTAACCCACTGTTCCTAGACCAGGTAACCACTGTTCCTAGACCAGGTAACCCACTGTTCCTAGACCAGGTAACCCACTGTTCCTAGACCAGGTAACCCACTGTTCCTAGACCAGGTAACCCACTGTTCCTAGACCAGGTAACCCACTGTTCCTAGACCAGGTAACCCACTGTTCCTAGACCAGGTAACCCACTGTTCCTAGACCAGGTAACCCACTGTTCCTAGACCAGGTAACCCACTGTTCCTAGACCAGGTAACCCACTGTTCCTAGACCAGGTAACCCACTGTTCCTAGACCAGGTAACCCACTGTTCCTAGACCAGGTAACCCACTGTTCCTAGACCAGGTAACCCACTGTTCCTAGACCAGGTAACCCACTGTTCCTAGACCAGGTAACCCACTGTTCCTAGACCAGGTAACCCACTGTTCCTAGACCAGGTAACCCACTGTTCCTAGACCAGGTAACCCACTGTTCCTAGACCAGGTAACCCACTGTTCCTAGACCAGGTAACCCACTGTTCCTAGACCAGGTAACCCCACTGTTCCTAGACCAGGTAACCCACTGTTCCTAGACCAGGTAACCCACTGTTCCTAGACCAGGTAACCCACTGTTCCTAGACCAGGTAACCCACTGTTCCTAGACCAGGTAACCCACTGTTCCTAGACCAGGTAACCCACTGTTCCTAGACCAGGTAACCCACTGTTCCTAGACCAGGTAACCCACTGTTCCTAGACCAGGTAACCCACTGTTCCTAGACCAGGTAACCCACTGTTCCTAGACCAGGTAACCCACTGTTCCTAGACCAGGTAACCCACTGTTCCTAGACCAGGTAACCCACTGTTCCTAGACCAGGTAACCCACTGTTCCTAGACCAGGTAACCCACTGTTCCTAGACCAGGTAACCCACTGTTCCTAGACCAGGTAACCCACTGTTCCTAGACCAGGTAACCCACTGTTCCTAGACCAGGTAACCCACTGTTCCTAGACCAGGTAACCCACTGTTCCTAGACCAACCCACTGTTCCCTGTGACCAGGTAACCCACTGTTCCTAGACCAGGTAACCCACTGTTCCTAGACCAGGTAACCCACTGTTCCTAGACCAGGTAACCCACTGTTCCTAGACCAGGTAACCCACTGTTCCTAGACCAGGTAACCCACTGTTCCTAGACCAGGTAACCCACTGTTCCTAGACCAGGTAACCCACTGTTCCTAGACCAGGTAACCCACTGTTCCTAGACCAGGTAACCCACTGTTCCTAGACCAGGTAACCCACTGTTCCTAGACCAGGTAACCCACTGTTCCTAGACCAGGTAACCCACTGTTCCTAGACCAGGTAACCCACTGTTCCTAGACCAGGTAACCCACTGTTCCTAGACCAGGTAACCCACTGTTCCTAGACCAGGTAACCCACTGTTCCTAGACCAGGTAACCCACTGTTCCTAGACCAGGTAACCCACTGTTCCTAGACCAGGTAACTCACTGTTCCTAGACCAGGTAACCCACTGTTCCTAGACCAGGTAACCCACTGTTCCTAGACCAGGTAACCCACTGTTCCTAGACCAGGTAACCCACTGTTCCTAGACCAGGTAACCCACTGTTCCTAGACCAGGTAACCCACTGTTCCTAGACCGGGGTAACCCACTGTTCCTAGACCGGGGTAACCCACTGTTCCTAGACCGTAGCCCACTGTTCCTAGAGGGGTAGCCCACTGTTCCTAGACCGGGGCAGCCCACTGTTCCTAGACCGGGGTAGCCCACTGTTCCTAGACCGGGGTAGCCTGTTCCTAGACCGGGTAGCCCACTGTTCCTAGGCGGGTAGCCCACTGTTCCCTAGGCCGGGTAGGGTAGTGTTTGGCGGGGTAGGGCAGTGTTTGGCCGGAAGGCCATCATTGGAAATGAGAATTTCTTCTTAACTGACTTGTCTAGTTAAACAAAGGTAAAATAAAACATTTAAAAGGATTTAGTACTAGGGAATAGGACTTAGGAATAGGACTTAGGGGAATAGGACTTAGGGAATAGGACTTAGAATAGGACTTAGGAATAGGACTTAGGGAATAGGACTTAGGGAATAGGACTTATTACTTATATAATAGGACTTATTACTTATATAATAGGACTTATTACTTATATAATAGGACTTATTACTTATATAATAGGACATATTACTTATATAATAGGACATATTACTTATATAATAGGACATATTACTTATATAATAGGACATATTACTTATAATAGGACATATTACTTATATAATAGGACATATTACTTATATAATAGGACATATTACTTATATAATAGGACATATTGAATAGGACTTATTACTTAGGGAATAGGATTTAGAAATCTGATTTATTACTTAGAGAATAGGACTTATTGCTTAGAGAATAGGATTTAGGAATCAGATGTATTACTTAGGGAATGTGACTTATTACTTAGAGAATAGGATTTAGGAATCAGATTTATTACTTAGGGAATGTGACTTATTACTTAGGGAAATGACTTATTACTTAGGGGAAATGACTTATTACTTAGGAATAGGACTTATTACTTAGGAATAGGACTTATTACTTAGGGAATATAACTTATTACTTAGGGAATAGGACTTATTACTTAGGGAATAGGACTTATTACTTAGGGAATAGGACTTATTACTTAGGGAATAGGACTTATTACTTAGGGAATAGGACTTGTCACTTAGGAATAGGACTTATTACTTAGGAATAGGACTTATTACTTGGGAATAGGACTTATTACTTGGGGAATAGGACTTATTACTTGGGGAATAGGACTTATTACTGGGGAATAGGACTTATTACTTAGGGAATAGGACTTATTACTTGACTTATTACTTAGGGGAATAGGACTTATTACTTAGGGAATAGGACTTATTACTTAGGGAATAGGACTTATTACTTAGGGACTTACTACTTAGGAATAGGACTTACTACTTAGGAATAGGACTTACTACTTAGGGAATAGGACTTACTACTTGGGAATAGGACTTACTACTTAGGGAATAGGATTTAGGGAATCTGATTTATTACTTGGGAATAGGACTTATTACTTAGAGAATAGGATTTAGGGAATCTGATTTATTACTTAGGGAATGTGACTTATTACTTAGGGAAAAGGATGTATTACTTAGGGAATAGGGTGTACTTAGGGAATAGGACGTATTACTTAGGAATAGGACTTATTACTTAGGGGAATAGGACTTATTACTTAGGGAATAGGACTTATTACTTAGGGAATAGGACGTATTACTTTAGGGAATAGGACTTATTACTTAGGGAATAGGACTTATTACTTAGGGAATAGGACTTATTACTTAGGGAATAGGATTTAGGAATCTGATTTATTACTTGGGGAATAGGACTTATTACTTGGGGAATAGGACTTATTACTTAGAGAATAGGATTTAGGGAATCTGATTTATTACTTGGGAATAGGACTTATTACTTAGAGAATAGGATTTAGGAATCTGATTTATTACTTAGGGAATAGGACTTATTACTTAGGAATGGGACTTATTACTTAGGGAATGGGACTTATTACTTAGGGAATAGGACTTATTACTTAGGGAATAGGACTTATTACTTAGGAATAGGACTTATTACTTAGGGAATAGGACTTATTACTTAGGGAATAGGACTTATTACTTAGGGAATGTGACTTATTACTTAGGAATAGGATTTAGGGAATCTGATTTATTACTTGGGGAATAGGACTTATTAGCTTGGGGGAATAGGACTTATTACTTAGAGAATAGGATTTAGGGAATCTGATTTATTACTTAGGGGAATAGGACTTATTACTTAGGGAATGGGACTTATTACTTAGGGAATGGGACTTATTACTTAGGGAATGGGACTTATTACTTAGGGAATGGGACTTATTACTTAGGGAATAGGACTTATTACTTAGGGAATGTGACTTATTACTTAGAGAATAGGATTTAGGGAATCTGATTTATTACTTAGGGAATAGGACTTATTACTTAGGAATAGGATTTATTACTTAGGGAATAGGACTTTGGATTTAGGGAATATCACTTTGGAGTTAGGGAATAGGGTTCAGGCAGGACTTGGGAATAGGGCTTAGAATAGTACTTATTACTTAGGGAAAAGGACTTAGGGAATAGGATATACCGCTATCTACTACTCGACTTTGTCCAGACCAAACAGACCAAACATTTGTAGCGTGATAATCTAGAAACATTAGTTAACTTAAAATGGAAACAACAATAATAGCTGACAGTTGCTAAAAATACGGTTTAAAAAGGGGATGCAGACTAAAGTACACTCCTTGTCATTTGGTTTGGACTGTTTGAGGCCTGTGGGTAGGAAAGACGTGTCACAGGTTAGGACTATTGGAGGCCTGTGGGCAGGAAAGACGTGTCACAGGTTAGGACTGTTGGAGGCCTGTGGGCAGGAAAGACATGTCACAGGTTAGGACTGTTGGAGGCCTGTGGGTAGGAAAGACGTGTCACAGGTTAGGACTGTTGGAGGCCTGTGGGTAGGAAAGACGTGTCACAGGTTAGGACTGTTGGAGGCCTGTGGGTAGGAAAGACGTGTCACAGGGAACGGGACTCTGCTCTGTATTAGTTCAATGTTTACAGAAAATCTGAGGGGCAAGAAGACTGTTAGCAGAAAGACCAACTTGTTTACATACCACAGGGTTTGAAGATATTAATCTCTGGTCTTTTATATCTATTTTATTCATCTATTTGTCATTAATTTAAACCGTTGAGTCCTTATCTCCTTTCAAGGGATCTTTACATTTGAGGCATCTTCCTTGTAAGACATTACATTAAAACCTTTTCATTTTCTCCCCTATCCATTCCCAGGACTAAACAATGAGGAATACCAGGTGGTGATTGGCAACGACACGACCAGCTACATTATAGATGACCTGGAGCCAGCCTGGAACTACTCTTTCTACATGGTGGCCTATATGCCGATGGGAGCTAGCCATATGTCTGACCAAGTCTGTCAACACACTCTGGAGGACGGTGAGTAAGGACATACAAGCAGACTGTTGTCATGTAGACTGTTGTCATGTAGACTGTTGTCATGTAGACTGTTGTCATGTAGACTGTTGTCATGTAGACTGTTGTCATAGACTGTTGTCATGCCAATGAATAGAATGGAATGGAATTGAGCCGATAACTGGGATTCTCAACTGCTCCTTTCTGTAACTCACTTCATCACTTGACTTGACAGTGTGAATGATTGTGCGTGTTTTAAGTTTAACTACATTGCATTCAGACTGTGCAGAATCACTGATCTACAAATCATCCCAAATAACTGCTCAATATTGGGATTAAGTTTAGAGTTTCTGCGCACTCGACTTGTCTCGAACTGATCCATTCAAACACGGTTGAATGTCTCCTCCAGTGCCCCTGCGTACCCCAGAGATCAGCCTGACCAGCCACAGCCCTACAGACATCCAGGTTTTGTGGCAGCCTCTACCAACCAAACTGTCCCGTGGGCACATCTGGGCCTATTGTCTGTCCTACCGTATATAGCTGCAGACGCCATGGTTCTGTCTGTGGAGCTGGCCCAAAACAACACCCAGTACCTCCTGGGAGACCTTCAGCCTGATACCGTCTACCTGCTCCGGATCGCTGCAGCCACCAGGGTGGGGTGGTGTGAACCCTCCTCCTGGACCTCCCACCGCACTCCCAAAACCTCCAGCATCAAAGGTAACTAACATCACATCCTAATCCTCACCCTAAACCTCCAGCATCAAAGGTAACTAACATCACATCCTAACCCTCACCCTAAACCTCCAGCATCAATGGTAACTAACATCACATCCTAACGCTCACCCAAAACCTCCAGCATCAATGGTAACTAACATCACATCCTAATCCTCACCCTAAACCTCCAGCATCAATGGTAACTAACATCACATCCTAATCCTCACCCTAAACCTCCAGCATCAATGGTAACTAACATCACATCCTAACCCTCACCTAAACCTCCAGCATCAAAGGTAACTAACATCACATCCTAATCCTCACCCAAAACCAGCATCAAAGGTAACTAACATCACAGCCTAACCCTCACCCAAAACCAGCATCAAAGGTAACTAACATCACAGCCTAACCCTCACCCAAAACCAGCATCAAAGGTAACTAACATCACAGCCTAACCCTCACCCAAAACCAGCATCAAAGGTAACTAACATCACAGCCTAACCCTCACCCAAAACCAGCATCAAAGGTAACTAACATCACAGCCTAACCCTCACCCAAAACCAGCATCAAAGGTAACTAACATCACAGCCTAACCCTCACCCAAAACCAGCATCAAAGGTAACTAACATCACACAGAACGTATTCTATTCTTATTTACAAAAAGTGACTCCAAAATGACACAATTTAAGATTCATTTCTAATGCATTTTAACAGACTCTATACTTCAGAGTGATTTACAGAAGCAATTAGGGGTTAAGTGCCTTGCTTAAGGGCGCATCAACAGATTTTTCTTCATCATCCTCTTCCTTCCTGTGTCCATCATCATCCTCTTCGTACCTGTTCTCCTTCCTGTGTCGAACATCCTCTTCGTACCTGTTCTCCTTCCTGTGTCCCCACATCATCCTCTTCGTACCTGTTTTCCTTCCTGTGTCCCCACATCATCCTCTTCGTACCTGTTCTCCTTCCTGTGTCCCCACATCATCCTCTTCGTACCTGTTCTCCTTCCTGTGTCCCCACATCATCCTCTTCGTACCTGTTCTCCTTCCTGTGTCCCCACATCATCCTCTTCGTACCTGTTCTCCTTCCTGCGTCCTTCATCATCCTCTTCGTACCTGTTCTCCTCCTTCCTTGTGTCCCCACAGTGCCACCTGCCCCACTGCTGCAGCAACTGGAGCCTCTCAACTGCACCTCCATCTTGGTTCGATGGCAGCCATCTCCAGGCTCCGTGGTCGTCCAGGGTTACCGGCTCTGTTACCATGAGGAGGGTCAACCAGAACAGCCCTGCATCCAGCTCCAGCCTGAGGACACAGAATATACCATCAGTGGTCTGGGTAAGTGATGATTAGATATAGGTATAGATACTGTAGGTATAGATACTGTAGGTATAGATACTGTAGGTATAGATACTGTAGGTATAGATACTGTAGGTATAGATACTGTAGGTATAGATACTGTAGGTATAGAGGTGGGCAGAGGCAGAGGTGGGCAGAGGCAGAGGTGGGCAGAGGTGGGCAGAGGCAGAGGTGGGCAGAGGCAGAGGTGGGCAGAGGCAGAGGTGGGCAGAGGCAGAGGTGGGCAGAGGCAGAGGTGGGCAGAGGCAGAGGTGGGCAGAGGCAGAGGTGGGCAGAGGCAGAGGTGGGCAGAGGCAGAGGTGGGCAGAGGCAGAGGTGGGCAGAGGCAGAGGTGGGCAGAGGCAGAGGTGGGCAGAGGCAGAGGTGGGCAGAGGCAGAGGTGGGCAGAGGCAGAGTGGCTTTTGGGACATCAACAGGTTATAAAGGGGAGAATCAGATATTTTTCAATATGTAGTGACATCTTTTAGTGTTCCCTTTCTCTCGGTCTGTCCCTGATCAATATGGGCTCTCCTAAACAGACCTCCCTCGACTCCCCAGTCCCCTGTCCAGTCCCAAGTTCCTCCCCCGATCCCTCTCCATCCATAGCCTGGTCCCAGATCTGTTTGTGCTTTCTTACCAACTCCTATGGTCATTATCACATTTGGTTTCACAATGATCACAATGAGAAGACAACACCAACAGATCTGGGACCAGGCTCGTCCCCTCCTCAGTGGCTCTCTCCCCTCCCAAACGTTGTGTGAGCAGCAAAGCCTCCAAGAGATTTGAGGTCAGGGCCCTGATGTTCTTCCCACCACTGTTTCCCATGGATCTCATCCCTGGCCTGCATACGTTATCACTGGCTTTTGTGCTATAGCTGTGCTATTGTGCTATAGCTGTGCTATTGTGCTATAGCTGTGCTATTGTGCTATAGCTGCAGGGAGCTGCTCTATGACACCCTGGCCACCAACCCCCCACCCCACCCGAAACCCTGACTAGCATCCCTCTACAGCTGGCCAGAGCTGCTCTATGACACCCTGGCCACCAACCCCCCCACCCCACCCGTAACCCTGACTAGCACCCCCTCTACAGCTGGGCAGGGGATGTTACCACCACACCCTACAACCCCTGGGATTGGCCAGAGCTGGACAGACCTATGACCTATGGTCGTGAGACATTGGACTTGGATAAGAGAATCGCCATGTCTGCCCCCCCATTACACAATGGCCTGCTGTCTGTGTTGTCCATGTAAATAGTGATGGCCTGCTGTCTGTGTTGTCCATGTAAATAGTGATGGCCTGCTGTCTGTGTTGTCCATGTATATAGTGATGGCCTGCTGTCTGTGTTGTCCATGTATATAGTGATGGCCTGCTGTCTGTGTTGTCAATGTAAATAGTGATGGCCTGCTGTCTGTTGTCCATGTAAATAGTGATGGAGGAGCAGCCAGGTGGAGGGTAGGTAGAAGGGGGGAGGGGCAGCCAGGAGGTGGGTAGGTAGAAGGGTGGAGGGGGCAGCCAGGTGGAGGGTAGGTAGAAGGGTGGAGGGGGCAGCCAGGTGGAGGGTAGGTAGAGGGGTGGAGGGGGCAGCCAGGTGGAGGGTAGGTAGAAGGGTGGAGGGGGCAGCCAGGTGGAGGGTAGGTAGAAGGGTGGAGGGGGTAGCCAGGAGGAGGGTAGGTAGAAGGGTGGAGGGGCATCCAGGTGGAGGGTAGGTAGAAGGGTGAAGGGGAGGGTAGGTAGAAGGGTGGAGGGGGCAGCCAGGTGGAGGGTAGGTAGAAGGGTGGAGGGGGCAGCCAGGTGGAGGGTAGGTAGAAGGGTGGAGGGGGCAGCCAGGTGGAACAGAAGTTACTGGGGAGTTGAAACAAAGGGGCCCTCCTCTCCATCCCTCTCCTCTCCATCCACTCCTCTCTTTTCTCCATCCACTCCTCCTCTTTTCTCCTCTCTTCTCTTCTTCTCTTCTCCTCTCCTCTCCCACAATCCTGAAGCCCAGATTCCTTCTGTGACCCCTGACCCTAGTCACCCCTTCCCCTGGTCCCAGGGGCCCTGGATCCCAGCAGCTGAATGCTCCCCCTGGCCCCCTGCCCCAACCGACCCCCCCTAGCCCCAACCGAGCCCCCTGGCCCCCTGCCCCAGCCGAGCCCCCTGCCCCAGCCGAGCCCCTGGCCCCCTGCCCCAGCCGAGCCCCCTGCCCCAGCCGAGCCCCTGGCCCCCTGCCCCAGCCGAGCCCCCCTGGCCCCCTGCCCCAGCCGAGCCCCCTGGCCCCCTGCCCCAGCCGAGCCCCCTGGCCCCCAGGCCCCAGCCGAGCCCCCTGACCCCCAGCCGAGCCCCCCTGCCCCCCTCCCTAGCCGAGCCCCCTGCCCCAGCCGAGTCCCCTGGCCCCCTGCCCCAGCCGAGTCCCCTGGCCCCCCCTGCCCCAGCCGAGTCCCCTGGCCCCCCTGCCCCAGCCGAGCCCCCTGGCCCCCCTGCCCCAGCCGAGCCCCTGGCCACCATTCCCCACCAGCACACAACGGACCTGGACACACCACCTCCCTCCACCCCTCTCCACTGGTCAATACCCAGAACCTTTCACACCAAGAGACCTGAAACGAATCCTTAATGCTCCCTTAAATACAGCGTTATTTACAAGGTGGTGGACATGGCGTTGGTGGGTTTCAAAGTGAAAGACGATTAATTAAATTGCACAGTTTTTAAGCCAAAGGGTACTAACTTGTTTTAACTATATAAGCCTTGTTTGATATTTTGTCTTATTTCCTACCAATAATTTCTCTGAATTGATTTGTTGCAGAATCCTACTCATGGGTTAGCAGAGGTTGGGTCAGAAAGTAAACAGAAATTGCAATCCCAATTTTCATCAATGCTTTTCAATGAGAGAACTGAAATTTGAGTTTACTTCCTGAAATGAATTAATTGAAATGGAACTGCCCCCAGCCATGGTGGTTATATACAACTAGTTAAAATAGTTATATATACAAAACAGTCCTATACAACTAGTTAAAAATAGTTCTATAAACAACAGTCCTATACAACTAGTTAAAATAGTTCTATAAACAAAACAGTCTATACACTAGTTAAAATAGTTCTATAAACAAAACAGTCCTATACAACTAGTTAAAATAGTTCTATAAACAAAACAGTCCTATACAACTAGTTAAAATAGTTCTATAAACAAAACAGCCCTAGAAAGACCATTTACCTCACCCCTCTTTCAGCTGGCCTTTTCACAGCTGCTGTTTACTGTTTATATGGTATAGCACAGCCTAGTGGCAAATGTTCTGATCTGTAAAGAGTTGACTTTGCAGTAGCAGCATGGATGTGAGTCAGCACTAGTTCATCTAGCAGAGAATGAGGACTCCATGTTTCAGTAGATCATTTATGGATGAAGAGAGACAGTCAGCATTGTCTGTTACGTGGGTTCAGTAGAAACTCCTCTGTTTCTGAAGGTTCGACAGGCAGACTGGGTTCATTCTAAAGCTCTCTCCTCTTCTCTGTGACAAGATATGATAGATAGACTGGGGTCAAGGGCACACGGGAGAGCCTCTGTGCGAATAGGGTACACACAGCAGAAAAACCAAGGCGTTAAAGCTACCCTCCAGCTTAAATGTCATCCTAATCTGTTGGAGACTAGTCCTTTAACTGAAAAGGGAAACTTGAAATCAGATCTGCTTAGCCGATATCCGCATAGAGGTCGGAGGTGAAACTGCATTAGAGCTGTCAAATCCACAAGCGGCTCTCTCCATTATACCTAAAGCGGACATTAAGAGACATCCCCATGCAGCCTTGAACACTGACTGTGAGATGTAATCTCTCTCCATTAGAGGATAGATGTAATCTACTCCTCCATTAGGAGGATAGATGTAATCTACTCCTCCATTAGGAGGATAGATGTAATCTACTCCTCCATTGGAGGATAGATGTAATCTACTCCTCCATTAGGAGGATAGATGTAATCTACTCCTCCATTAGGAGGATAGATAATCTACTCCTCCATTAGGAGGATAGATGCAATCTACTCCTCCATTAGGAGGATAGATGCAATCTACTCCTCCATTAGGAGGATAGATAGATGCAATCTACTCCTCCATTAGGAGGATAGATGCAATCTACTCCTCCATTAGGAGGATAGATGCAATCTACTCCTCCATTAGAGGATAGATGCAATCTACTCCTCCATTAGGAGGATAGATGCAATCTGCTCCTCCATTAGGAGGATAGATGTAATCTACTTCCTCCATTAGGAGGATAGATGTAATCTGCCACTCCTCCATTAGGATGATAGATGTAATCTACTCCTCCATTAGGATGATAGATGTAATCTACTCTCCATTAGGAGGATAGATGCACCATCTACCTCTCCATTAGATGATAGATGTAATCTACTCCTCCATTAGATGACCGATGTAATCTACTCCTCCATTAGGATGACCGATGTAATCTACTTCCTCCATTAGGATGACAGATGTAATCTACCCTCCATTAGGATGATAGATGTAATCTACTCCTCCATTAGGATGATAGATGTAATCTATCCTCCATTAGGATGATAGATGTAATCCTACTCCTCCATTAGGATGACAGATGTAATCTACTCCTCCATTAGGGATGACAGATGTAATCTACTCCTCCATTAGATGACAGATGTAATCTACCTCCATTAGGATGACAGATGTAATCTACTCCTCCATTAGGATGACAGATGTAATCTATCTCCTCCATTAGAGGATAGATATCTACTCCTCCATTAGAGGATAGATGTAATCTACTCTCCATTAGGAGGATAGATGTAATCTACTCTCCATTAGGAGGATAGATGTAATCTACTCCTCCATTGGGAGGATAGATGTGTAATCTACTCCTCCATTAGGAGGATAGATGTAATCTATTTCCTCCATTAGGAGGATAGATGTAATCTACTCCTCCATTAGAGGATAGATGTAATCTACTCCTCCATTAGGAGTGATAGATGTAATCTACTCTCCATTAGAGGATAGATGTAATCTACTCCTCCATTGGGAGGATAGATGTAATCTACTCCTCCATTAGAGGATAGATGTAATCTACTCCTCCATTAGAGGATAGATGTAATCTACTCCTCCATTAGGAGATAGATGTAATCTCTACTCTCCATTAGGAGATAGATGTAATCTACTTCCTCCATTAGGAGGATAGATGCAATCTACTCCTCCATTAGAGGATAGATGCATCACTCTCCATTAGGAGGATAGATGCAATCTTTCCTCCATTAGAGGATAGATGCAATCTACTCCTCCATTAGAGGATAGATGCAATCTGCTCCTCCATTAGGAGGATAGATGCAATCTACTCCTCCATTAGAGGATAGATGCAATCTACTTCCTCCATTAGAGGATAGATGCATCTACCTCCATGGAGGGGATAGATGTAATCTACTTCCTCCATTAGGAGGATAGATGTAATCTGCTCCTCCATTAGGAGTGACAGATGCAATCTACTCCTCCATTAGAGGACAGATGCACCTATTTCCTCCATTAGGGAGGACAGATGCTGTCTACTCCTCCATTAGGAGGACAGATGCAATCTACTCCTCCATTAGGAGGACAGATACAATCACCCCTCCATTAGGAGGACAGATGCAATCTACTTTCCTCCATTAGAGGACAGATGCAATCTACTCCTCCATTAGGAGGACAGATGCAATCTCTCCTCCATTAGAGGACAGATGCAATCTACTCCTCCATTAGGAGGACAGATGCAATCTACTCCTCCATTAGGAGGACAGATGCAATCTACTCCTCCATTGGGAGGACAGATGCAATCTACTCCTCCATTAGGAGGACAGATGCAATCTACTCCTCCATTAGGAGGACAGATGCAATCTTCTCCTCCATTAGGAGGACAGATGCAATCTACTCCTCCATTAGGAGGACAGATGCAATCTACTCCTCCATTAGGAGGACAGATGCAATCATTAGGAGGACTCCTCCATTAGGAGGACAGATGCAATCTACTCCTCCATTAGGAGGACAGATGCAATTCACTCCTCCATTAGGAGGACAGATGCAATCTACTCCTCCATTAGGAGGACAGATGCAATCTACTTCCTCCATTAGGAGGACAGATGCAATCTACTCCTCCATTAGGAGGACAGATGCAATCTACTCCTCCATTAGGAGGACAGATGCAATCTACCTCCATTAGGAGGACAGATGCAATCTACTCCTCCATTAGGAGGACAGATGCAATCTACTTCCTCCATTAGGAGGACAGATGCAATCTACTCCCTCCATTAGGGGAGGACAGATGCAATCTACTTCCCTCCATTAGGAGGACAGATGCAATCTACTCCTCCATTAGGAGGACAGATGCAATCTACTCCTCCATTAGGAGGACAGATGCAATCTACTTCTCCATTAGGAGGACAGATGCAATCTACTCCTCCATTAGGAGGACAGATGCAATCTACTCCTCCATTAGGAGGACAGATGCAATCTAGAGGACAGACTCCCTCCATTAGGAGGACAGATGCACCTACTCCTCCATTAGGAGGACAGATGCAATCTACTCCTCCATTAGGAGGACAGATGCAATCTACTCCTCCATTAGAGGACAGATGCACTACTCCTCCATTAGGAGGACAGATGCAATCTACTCCTCCATTAGGAGGACAGATGCAATTCTACTCCTCCATTAGGAGGACAGATGCAATCTACTCCTCCATTAGGAGGACAGATGCAATCTACTCCTCCATTAGGAGGACAGATGCAATCTACTCCTCCATTAGGAGACAGATGCAATCTACTCCTCCATTAGGAGGACAGATGCAATCACTTCTCCATTAGGAGGACAGATGCAATCTACTCTCCATTAGGAGGACAGATGCAATCTACTCCTCCATTAGGAGGACAGATGTAATCTGACAGATGCAATCCTCCATTAGGAGACAGATGTAATCTACTCCTCCATTAGGAGGACAGATGTAATCTACTCCTCCATTAGGAGGACAGATGTAATCTACTCCTCCATTAGGGAGGACAGATGTAATCTACTCCTCCATTAGGAGGACAGATGTAATCTACTCCTCCATTAGGAGGACAGATGTAATCTACTCCTCCATTAGGAGGACAGATGTAATCTGCTCCTCCATTAGGAGGACAGATGTAATCACTCCTCCATTAGGAGGACAGATGTAATCTACTCCTCCATTAGGGAGGACAGATGTAATCTGCTCCTCCATTAGGAGGACAGATGTAATCTACTCCTCCATTAGGAGGACAGATAATCTACTCCTCCATTAGGGAGGACAGATGTAATTACTCCTCCATTAGGAGGACTACTCCTCCATTAGGAGGACAGATGTAATCCTACTCCTCCATTAGGAGGACAGATGTAATCTACTCCTCCATTAGAGGACAGATGTAATCACTCCTCCATTAGAGGACAGATGTAATCTACTCCTCCATTAGTAATCTACCTCCATTAGAGGACAGATGTAATCTACTCCTCCATTAGGAGGACAGATGTAATCTACTCCTCCATTAGGAGGACAGATGTAATCTACTCCTCCATTAGAGGACAGATGTAATCTACTCCTCCATTAGGAGGACAGATGTAATCTAGGAGGACTCTACTCTCCATTAGGAGGACAGATGTAATCTACTCCTCCATTAGGAGGACAGATGTAATCTGCTCCTCCATTAGAGGACAGATGTAATCTACTTCCTCCATTAGGAGGACAGATGTAATCTACTCCTCCATTAGAGGACAGATGTAATCTACTCCTCCATTAGGAGGACAGATGTAATCTACTTCCTCCATTAGGAGGACAGATGTAATCTGCTCCTCCATTAGGAGGACAGATGTAATCTACTCCTCCATTAGGGGAGTGACAGATGTGTCTACTCCTCCATTAGAGGACAGATGTAATCTACCTCCTCCATTAGAGGACAGATGTAATCTACTCCTCCATTAGGAGGACAGATGTAATCTGCTTCCTCCATTAGGAGGACAGATGTAATCTACTCCTCCATTAGGAGGACAGATGTAATCTACTCCTCCATTAGGAGGACAGATGTAATCTACTTCTCCATTAGGAGGACAGATGTAATCTACTCCTCCATTAGGATGACAGATGTAATACTCCTCCATTAGATGACAGATGTAATCTACTCCTCCATTAGGATGACAGACCAATCTATCTATTAGATGACAGATGTAATCTACTCCTCCATTAGATGACAGATGTAATCTACCCTCCATTAGATGACAGGTAATCTACCTCCATTAGATGACAGATGTAATCTACCTCTCCATTAGGATGATAGATGTAATCTACTCCTCCATTAGGATGACAGATGTAATCTACTCCCTCCATTAGGATGACAGATGTAATCTACCTCTCCATTAAGGATGACAGATGTCTACCTCTCCATTAGATGACAGATGTAATCTACCTCCATTAGGATGACAGATGTAATCTACCTCCATTAGGATGACAGATGTAATCTACTCCTCCATTAGGATGACAGATGTAATCTACTCCTCCATTAGGATGACAGATGTAATCTACTCCTCCATTAGGATGACAGATGTAATCTACTCCTCCATTAGGATGACAGATGTAATCTACTCCTCCATTAGGATGACAGATGTAATCTACTCCTCCATTAGGATGACAGATGTAATCTACTCCTCCATTAGGATGACAGATGTAATCTACTCCTCCATTAGGATGACAGATGTAATCTACTCCTCCATTAGGATGACAGATGTAATCTACTCCTCCATTAGGATGACAGAGTGTAATCTACTCCTCCATTAGGATGACAGATGTAATCTACTCCTCCATTAGGATGACAGATGTAATCTACTCCTCCATTAGGATGACAGATGTAATCTACTCCTCCATTAGGATGACAGATGTAATCTACTCCTCCATTAGGATGACAGATGTAATCTACTCCTCCATTAGGATGACAGATGTAATCTACTCCTCCATTAGATGACAGATGTAATCTACCCTCCATTAGGATGACAGATGTAATCTACCTTCTCCATTAGATGACAGATGTAATCTACTCCTCCATTAGGATGACAGATGTAATCTACTCCTCCATTAGGATGACAGATGTAATCTACTCCTCCATTAGGATGACAGATGTAATCTACTCCTCCATTAGATGACAGATGTAATCTACTCCTCCATTAGGATGACAGATGTAATCTACTCCTCCATTAGATGACAGATGTAATCTACTCCTCCATTAGATGACAGATGCAATCTACTCCTCCAATAGATGACAGATGCAATCTACTCCTCCATTAGATGACAGATGCACCTACCTCCATTAGATGACAGATGTAATCTACTCCTCCATTAGATGACAATAGATGTAATCTACTCCTCCATTAGATGACAGATGCAATCTACCCTCCAATAGGGGATGAGCAGATGTAATCTACTCCTCCATTAGGATGACAGAGATGTAATCTACTCCTCCATTAGATGATGATGTAATCTACTCCTCCATTAGATGACAGATGTAATCTACTCCTCCATTAGATGACAGATGTAATCTACTCCTCCATTAGGATGACAGATGTAATCTACTCCTCCATTAGGATGACAGATGTAATCTACTCCTCCATTAGGATGACAGATGTAATCTACTCCTCCATTAGGATGACAGATGTAATCTACTCCTCCATTAGGTATGACAGATGTAATCTACTCCTCCATTAGGATGACAGATGCAATCTACTCCTCCATTAGGATGACAGATGTAATCTACTCCTCCATTAGGATGATAGATGACAGATGCAATCTACTCCTCCATTAGGATGATAGATGACAGATGCAATCTACTCCTCCATTAGGATGATAGATGACAGATGCAATCTACTCCTCCATTAGGAGGATAGATGACAGATGCAATCTA